>NC_046160.1:122136847-122329347 GCF_011064425.1 Rattus rattus | reverse complement strand
GAAATCTTATAAAATATTTTTAAGCATTGTGGGTGGAAATAGAAAAAAGGTGAGCATAATCATCTTCACTAAATCCTTTCTCAATCTAACGCTACTGCTGATAAGCTACTCATATTCAATCATTGCCATTCTTATTCTCATGCCTTTCCTTTGGGCAGGTTGTCACAGTTTTTGAGTAATTAAGCCATAACTGTTCCTATCTGAAAGAAATTCAGGGATGGAAATGGAGAAGAGGCTGAGGAAAAGAAGGTTCCGTGACAGGTTCAAAATGGGTTCCAGCTCAAGGGGCGGGGGCAAGGCCTGACACCAATATTGAACTTATGGGTCATTGACAAAAAGGGACCTACCATGACTGATCTACAAAAGATTGAACAAGTAAATAAAAGAGTCAGATGAAAATATGAGCTCCCAACCAATAAACAAAAGCTTCTATGGAGTAGGGCAACCTGTAGGAGAACCAGCCATTTCAATTAACCTTGGTCGCTGACATCCCTTAGACTCTGGATCACCAACCATGCAGCATACACCAGCTGAAATGAGGTCTCCAACACATATAGAGCAGAGGACTTTTTGATCTGTGTTCAGTCAGATAACATGCACCTAATCCTCAAGACATTGGAGGCCCCAAGAATTTTAGAGGTTTCGTGGGTTGGGGATGTCTTTGGTGAGACTAGGTGAAGGGGGGAGTAAAGGCGGGCAGAGAAGAGGTATGAGATGTAGAACCCTTGGTGGTGTGGACCAAGAGGGGAATACAATATGGGGTGTAAACATAAATAAATGCATGCATACATTCATGCATTTATATAAAAAAACTTACATACATACATACATGCATACATACATACATACATACATACATACATACATACATACAAGCATACATACATAAGAATTAATCTTAAATTTATGGAGGGCATTAGATTCAAAGACCTTTCCTTATTTCTTACATTTCTAGGTTACTATAAGTTATTTACTGAAATGTCTAAGATGGAATCAACCAAGAAGATACAAAATGTAATATATTATTCCAGAATCATGGTTACCATATTCACTAACATATTTACAAATAATATCCATTTACATACAGATTTTATTATATTATTCCCCTTAACTGATGAACATACAACCATATTCTCAATATATACCATATTTTTACGACTGGTTTATTAATCAAAGTACCTGCAGTTTCTGTAGTTGATAGATATTATACATAGACAGATGCTACACCTATCTATATAACTGTATACCTAGTGCAATATTGTCCTTTTTATACATGCCAAGGTGTGGTATAACTTGGTGATGCAATACACAATGTTCAGATTTTGAAAGTTATCCTTGCTGCTTTCATATGTTAAATTTGACTCCTGACAACCCCATGTTTATTAAGTAGACATGTCTTATTTTGCCTTGTAGTATTTCCTAATATGCAATAAGGATGAATTAACATCATGGTCAAAGCAAATTCCATGTGACTATACGTCACTGAGCAATGTTAGCACAGGAAACTCTAGATGGGAATTGATGCAGTCCTCCATGAAGGACTTCTGTTTACTGTCTTTGTTTCATGATATAACCAGGCTGCTCTTTATACCTCCCTGTTAAACCAATCCAGGAGTCTCACATCTTGATAGGAAGGGAACACTCACTTCAATCATTAATCAAGGAAATGTCTCACAAGATTGACCATCATCTAGACGGTTTGGGGTATTTTTTCAATGGGATTTATTCTTCTACGAAGACTCTAGCCCCTTTAAAGTTGACATTAAAACTAGTCAGCACCTTAGATGCATTTAAAGAAACTTTCCAGTATTGTTGAGAAGGATGTGATCTTAAGTGTTTTGTTGGCATGTCCAGTAGAAGTCTCCAAGTAACCTGTCTCTCACTCAAAGTCACATCATAACTTTAATCAAAATTGGTATACTTTCTGTTGCAGGTATATTTAAAAGTATAATGATCACTTTTGTATTCTTCCTTTGTTGTGTGTCAGAAGGTTTCATATATTCTTTCTACTTAGCTTATGGACATCAATAATATTACATGGTAGAATAGCTATGCTACTTTTATGTTTATTTCCATTTGCTGGGAGAACCCTTTTCCATATTTTAAAAAGCAATAAAGTGTGCTGTAATGGTGATATGTGTTTCCAAAGCAACAACAAGTATGGTCTCATTTCCTAACCCAATCATATCTGAATTTCATATTATATAATTGGGGCCATTAATACAATCAGTTGTCATTAGAAGAAGTATAGAACTTGGTCTTAACTATTCTTGAGTTGGTTACTTATTTTCTGTGACATTGTGATTATTTTCTACATTTTCAACATTTCTTTGTTCTTTGAAGAGATGTATTAGTGATGATAAATAGTTTTAAACATTCTCATTGTGGAAATTCTATATTATTTCTCCAATTTTGACATGTGTTTTTATTACATATAATTGTTTTTGTTAGTTTGTCAAATATTCAGTTGTTACTCTGATGCACTTGCTTTTCCATATGTGACTTTCCCTCTCTTATATATTTCAAGATCCGTTTTTAAAAATATTTCTTTTTAATTTATTTCAGCTGTAATATGTTAAGGCAGGTTATGATTTATACCAATTTGGTGTTTTGTTTGTAACACCCTTTTATCTAGAGGATAATTTCTTTCTGCAAGTTTAGGAAATCTTATTTTATTTTTAGTGAGAATATTCCCTATGGTTTTGCTCAAATAAACTTCACTTTAATGAATGTCAATATAATAAAATATTTGATTGTTCTCTTTACAGTGTTCCAAAACATTTCAATATTTACTAATCTAAATTTATAAATTATCTACTTGTCTATTAATATGTGACTCTACCACTTTACGTTATGTTTCAGTCTGATTGCTCAGATTTTTGATATTTTCATTGTATTTCTGTGTCATTTCACTGACTCTACCTTTCTTAATGATTAAGATTTTATTTTAGAATTATATCAATTTGTAATTCATTAGCATATCTTTGTTTTTTAACTCTCATGTCTTATATTTCTTTCAAATTTCATTCAACTCTTTTTGAGTTGTAGTTGTTAATGAAAATATTGTAGTCTTAGGGTATATTCATATCCTCTTTGAATTGTTTGAAAAAGTTTTTAACTATTCTTTGTAATTCTCTCTATATAAAGTTATGCATGTAAATAGCACTAGAGATGATTTCTATGGGAGTACTCCCTTTGAATGGGAAGAGGCTGTTTTCTTGGCTATTTTTTTAACATTTGTTTTACAAGAGTACATGTGGCAAGTACCAAGTAGAAGACCAATGATCAAAAAGAACATGATAGGAAAAATAAGGAGGTCACCATTAGAGGAAATATGTAGTAAACAAAGAGCCGAGCCTCAATATGTTTTTTTTTAAAATAATAGATGAATAAGTCACATAGTATTTACATCCGTGTAGGGAATTAATTCTGTAATTATTCTGAAGCCATCAGCAGCGTTTCACATGTATGTTAGAGTAAGATTGAAAACACTTTGTTAATAACTATAAATACATGCTATAATGAGGTTTCTTTTCTTTTTCTGTTTTCTTTTTTGAGACAGGATTTCATATATTCCATGTTTCAATCAAATGCATCAATCTTCTAACATATCGCTTAACTGGAATAGACCATAATGCTGTAGGCATGCAAAAAATACCTCTAGAAGTTCCCTGTGTCCTGGGAAAATTAAAGACAAATCTAAAAATTATGCAGAGTCTGTAAAAGGAAGATTCACCATCTTAAGAGATGATTCCAAAAGCAGAGTTTACTTGCAGATGAACAACTTAAAAAAGGAAGACACTGCCATTTATTACTGTACTTGGCACAGTGAGTGGCTGTCATAGTAAATCCATCCACAAATCTTCCTGCAGGAACACTCAGTACCTGTAGCTGGCACAGAGGTCACATGGATATCAGAGTCAGTGTAGAGTCAAGGGGAGACATAATTCAATGCTAACTTTGTTGTCATGCCCTCTAATGATTCCACAGAATGCTCAATGAACTTGTGGTTGGCACATTTTGTAATTTCTGTGAAAGCAGTTCATTGATTTTTCTTGATTTAAACACAGGGACACACACAAGCATACAGGCACAAACCTATAGTTCACATACACACAGGTAAAACTCAAGAAATCCTAAAATCTCCTCTAATATTAGAAATGACTATGATGAAATCACCATGGATCAATGCTTAACAAGATTTGCATTTTGGTGAGGCTTCTCCTTCAGAAAACTCACAGCAATGTCTTAGTGTTATTCTGAATATGAAAATAATTGGGAACACACTCTGTTATTTGTACACTCTAGGAGCTCTCATGTATTATTGCTTTCTTTAAAAACTGCACATCAGTAACATCTGCCTTATTTACATTTTTAGCTGACTCAGTTACTTAATCTGTATCTGTTTCTTCAAAGATATGACTTTTTTGTTGTTGTTGATGTTCTTCTAGAAAATCCTGCAACCTGTGTTCTCAACACTGACAAGTGCCACCTCCCTTACATTCATCTGAGGACAAGGCTCTACCGCTTGAGTAGAATTGGAGAAATTTGTTGACAAATATTTATTCCAAGTTTTCCTGACTCCTTCTTCTTTCTCCTGATAAATACAGCATTACAGATTACTAAACATGATCTAGAAAAATAACTTTATGCTAAACCTAAACATTAATCTTCTATGCATGAAGGGCTGACCATCTTCAGTTCCACCATCTTGTGCCACTTTGCGAAGAGTCACAAACGAATCTCCTTTGAGCAGTGAGCTGGAGAATTCAGTGTCCCTATCTCTGTTAGATACCTGGCCACTCGTGTCCAAATATCTGTTAGACACATGGACCCTCAACCTGATAATTACCTGCTTACAACTGAATCTTTGTCTTTTTGAAAGTCATTCCCAAGGTAGCCCTCAATCCAAGACACTCCTTTGACAATAGTTCTACCCTCACAATTAATTTTGAAATGGTTTCTTGGTTTTTAGTTCATTATCTCATTATCGGTAGAAAACTGGCTTCATTTTGGAACAAAGTTTATAGCAGAATAAGTTTTTCTCAAAGGTGCATGATTATTTTATGTATTCATTCATGCATGATTCTTGTAGATGATTTGGAAAACAATTAATTATTTGTACCGATCCGTTACAGAGTCACACCTGACTCAGCAAGAAAAGACAGACATGTCCGCATTTGCAGTAGGACAAGTCTGAATAATTTTTAATGGAATCTCTGATGTACATAAAAGCCTCGAAGACAGTGTTTCTTCATTCAAAAAACAGGGAAATTGTAATCTTATCTAATGGTTTGTGAGAGCATGAACCATCTGAAACAACAGCAGAGCCCTTACATATTAGAGCTTTCTAAAAATTTTTATAGATATTTATATTAAAAATTGCCTTAAGGAGCAAATTGACATTTAAACAAATCAGAGATATAACACAATCCATGTAATTTCTGTTGTGACAACAGGTAACATTATGTAACATTTTTACAAATACAGATAGCATGTCAAGGAACACACAGAGGTGCAGCAATGAAGTTATTAAGCAGAACAAAGAAACAAATAATAGTGGAAGAAATCGTATGATATATTTTTAACCATTTTGGTTGGATATAGAAAGAATGATGAGTATAATCATCTCTACTCAATTTTTTCTACACCTACCATTCCTGCTGTTCCCTTTTTCATATTGAACCTTAGCCCTTCGTATTTTCATGCCTTTTCTTTGGGCAGTTTGTCACAGTTTTTGAGTGATTACAATGGCATTTCATAAATTTTGTCTCCATTTCACAATCTTTCCACTTGTTCTATCATGATGTTCCCTAACCTTGTATTAGGTGTTATTAGTGTTTAATTTAGTATATATCAAATGACACCAAGTTTATATAATCTGTAGTACTATGATAAAAGGGGAAAAGGAAAAAGGACAAAAGAAATTAATTTTGCAGAGGCTGAGGAGCAGGTGCAAAAAGGAGAAGGTGTGTTTCCTGAGTCTGCACAGAGATGTTCCTCCAATTTAATCATACACAAGTTCCAAAGATCATATTCCATATTCCTTGAGGGACACATGATTTAAAAGAGAGCACTTCACTTTAATTCTGGAATCCATGTCGTAGTCCTGGGAAACTACAGAAACAGACATGACACAATCCAAAGCCCTTTTTAAGTCCCCATGAAGACTGTGGGTCTCATAGTAGAATGCATTTTTCAGTTAGAAAAACTAGGACCTGACAATATTTTCTCATGTCAATTTCAAGTCTCCTCCTGATGAGGCCCACCCGCAATTATTATGGAGTATTATAACTGGGAAAAGGCTGAACTGGAAAAAACAGAGCAGAGACTTAGGATGGATGTTATCTTTCCCCAAGTTGTCACCTACATTTCCTGTTAACTCATGGAAACAGTTATAACATATATACCATCTGTTTTGAAGTGCTACATAAAAAGTGGATGACATAAAAGGATAAATAAAAAGGAAAATAGAATTATACTTTTAAAAAAATCATTTACAAAATACCCCTATTTCAAGCTTACATAGTTTTTTTTTTTAAGTTGAGTTACACATGACCTGTTTTGTATGAATTAGAATGGACCTGCAATCTTAAAAACAATTTTTTTGGTTCTTTTTTTTTTTTCAGAGCTGGGGACCGAACCCAGGGCCTTGCGCTTCGTAGGCAAGCGCTCTACCACTGAGCTTAATCCCGAACCCCAAAAAACAATTTTTAATATCAGCAGTTAACATGGTTAATTTTTTTTACTCTTTCTATATTCATGAACATTGCATTATAATATTCTGTGCAGAGCGATAGTGCATAGGTTATTCTGTGGCCAGAAACACAAAAAAGGAAACATTTATTGTGCATCATAAATATGCAGTGATTACAAGGTAATTGTTAAAATCTTTCCCAGTCCTTCAATATTTATAAAGTACAGCTATAGCTATGCATTTGTGTTTAGAGCTCAGGTATTTGATATTATATATATATATATATATATGTATATATATATATGATATTTTTGACTAGTCAGTGAGCTTAAACTTGAAGAAACTCATTCTGACACTTGTAGCAGATACTGATTTTCTTTACCTCTTCATTTACTGATAGGGACCTTTGAGGTCTCCACCTACAGTAAGCACATCTTGTTCAGGCACTATTATCAAAGTTTCTGGGTTCAGCATTCCTATTCTGAGTAGAAGGTGTCAGCTCATAGTACTATCCTGGTTGTCTATATCTTGAAATATTTCTGCCCCCTCTTCAAGAATTTTTTTTTGAGTTTGATTTGTAAGATTTGCAGTGAACCTGTATATACAGTACTTGGATTTTTCCTGGTCATTCATTCTCCACAGGTGTCCATGAAGTGGATCTCTGTGATAGTCTTCATCTGCAATTGAAAAACAAACACTTCTTTGATGAGTGTATTGGAAATTTCTATCCAAACTTCATGGGAGATATTAGATTACAGTTAGAAATTATATTTATGTCTTGCAGGCATGACACCATCAGAGTTCACTGTGGTATTGTTGGCTGCTGTTTAATTTTATACTTTTGTAGTACCCCTAATGGCTTTCTGAAGTAACCAACCAGTATATGAATATATTTCAGGGTTATTCGAAAGGATCGATCCCATTTCCAAAAATTTTCAGTTAATGAAGAACCTAATTCTTGATAGTTCAGTGACCTAGGAAAAGCACTCATACTAATCTTTTGCTAAGGAAATATAGCAATAAAAGGACTCTTAATGCCTTTTTGCTAATTTCATATATTGCTGTGAATGTAATGTTTCTTCTCCAGTGTAATTCCCTTCTGCAGAAGATGGGATCTGGAAACACATTACAATTGTAAACTATTCTGAGAGTGAGAGACCTTGGAACACTCAATTCTAAACTGAGATCATATTCAATTACCTCCCCTCAGGACACAGAGAATCCTGCAGAGGTTGAGGCAAAAAGAATTTAAAAATCACGAGGGCCACAGAACTTCAAGGGATACAGGCTGACTAAACAAATAATGACTAAAGCATATATGAACCCAAAGACTGCCCCAATATGCACAAGGTCAGATATGATGCTAGTGCTGTGAGTGGAAATGAACACAAGCCACTGTGTCTCAGAAATTAGTTATCACCAATTCATAGTCAAAGGAAAAGAAAATAAATATTTTCAAAAAGTCTCACTTGGGGGTTGGAGATTTAGCTCAGTGGTAGAGCGCTTGCCTAGCAAGAGCAAGGCCCTGGGTTCGGTCCCCAGCTCCAGAAAAAAAAAAAGAGTATCGTAAATTAGTTTAAGGGTTGGGGATTTAGCTCAGTGGTAGAGCACTTGCCTAGCAAGTGCAAGGCCCTGGGTTCGGTCCCCAGCTCCAAAAAAAAAGAAAAAAAAAGTCTCACTTGTTATAAAAATATCCGTATGTGAAGTCTAATTTCCAGCATTATATGGACAACACAATACAAAATAAAAGTAGATTTGAAGATCTTTTCCTTAATAATTTGTCATAAGTTTTATTTCCTTAGAAGTCTTTTGCTTACACACTCTGGTTTCATGTTTTGAGTTGTTTATTAGGTTGCTTAGCATGGAAATATGTCTGCTTCTGTGTCTGTGTGTGTTTCTTTTGCTGTTTTATGGCTATCATGTACCCTTTTTTTTCTTTTGTCTCAGAAAGGATGTTATTTTTAATTATATTGTGATTTATTTTACCATTGATTAAATGCCTGTTTTTTTTTTTTTCCTACTGAGAGAAAACAAGTAGGATGTACAATTAGTTTTGAGGTGATATAGAGGACTGGGAAAATTGTGCACAAAAATAATCAGACTTTATTGAATGTAAACTCCTATATTCCATAAAAATAGAAAAGATATTGTATTTATCTACCATAATTGTAATAGTAATTTCTGTACCTCCCTACTCACAGGTACTTGGTTAGCCTTACTGTAACTGGAATGATTTCCATTCTATTGTTCAGGCATTAAGTCCAATCAGATAACGGATCTTCCGAATGTGAAATATTCACTGCTACATTTTGAGAATATAGTACAGGAGCAGCTACTGTTGTACTTCAATGTCTTCATTGTGTGATTGGTGTATTGATCTCTTTGGTCTACCACTAGTTTGTACAACAAATTCTAATGCGAGAAGATTCTGTCTTCAGGGAGAAATGCTTGCAGGTCTGCTCCAAATAAATTCCCCCAATCTTTGGCCATGACATGTGGTTTTTGCAATAATAAGAATTAATCTTCAACTTCTGGAAGGCATCAGAAGTCTCAGGCCCTTTCAGCTCTCTACTCTAAACTCTCTTGGTTACAACCAGTTATTTACTGAAATCAAAAGATTTGTATATGTAATCAACCCAGAAGAAATAATGTGTGGTGTATTCTTTCCACATCATGCTTTGCACATTCAATGCAATATTTGCAAATTCCATTCATTTATTTACAAATTTTATTATGTTATTTTTCTTAAGTGATGAATAGAGAACTATATTTGTAAATGTACCATATTTTATGCCTTATTTATCTATCAAATTGTCCATAGTTTTTAATTGATAAATATGGCTCACAGACAGTTGACATATGCCTATCTATATAATTGTATAACTAGTAGAGTAATGGTTATTGTCTATACTCTAAGGATGGGTATATTTTACTCATGCAATAAACAATTTACATATTTTTTCAAAAATTATCTTTGCTGCTTTCATATATTAAATTGGATTTCTCACTATCAACCCCGTTTGTGCTAATAGATATGTAAAAATTTGCCTACATCACAGATAAAATGAATTATTTCATTTCTTAAATAAAACTATTGTTCATGAAAATAAATTAACCTCTTATCACATCTATCTTTTCCTTTAATATATCCACTTAATTGCTTATGGGAAAAGGACACACAAGACATCTTCAGTGTCCATGCAAAACATCTCTGTCATGACATGGCAGTTTGGCAGAGAATCCCAGCCCTTGAACCCCAGGTTTTCCTGCCCAATGGTGAGCACTGACAATGAACACTAATAAGAAAAATTAGATTGCAGTGTACCCTCACAGGCAACTACAATGAATAAACATACTAGCCAAAGCAAATTCCATGTGACGTTCCATCACTGAGCAATGCCAGGACCGGAAAACTGTAGGTGGAAATTGATGTAGTCTCCATGGAGCACTTCTGTTCACTGGCTTGGTTTCACGATATAATCAGCCTGGCATTTGTACCTTCCAGGACAACCAATCCAGGAGTAGCACAACTTTATGGAAAGGGCACACACACTTCCATCATTAATCAGGAAAAAACCTCATAATATTTACCATCAGCAAATGTGGTTGGAGTATTTTTTTTCATTGAGGTTTACTCTTCAAAGAAGACAATAGCCATTTTCAAGTTGACATTAAATCTACACAGCACATTATTCAATTTTGAAGAAACTTCTCTGTGCTGTTTAGGACATGGTTTAAGACAATGTATTCTAGAATGTGTTGTTGGAATATTCAGTAGAAGACTAAAGTTACATGCATTCATGCACAGTCACGGCATTGGCACTAGACTCTGGGTCTATAACTAGCAGTTTCTCTATTTAATGAAAATTGGTGCATCTTTTGTTGCAGGGACATTTAAAAGGGTAATGATCTCTTTTGTATTCTTCATTTAATGTGTGTGAGAATATTTTACTTATACTTAGTAATTATTTTTTTCATTGACATCAATTATATTTCTCAGTAGAATAGCTATGCTGCTTAACTTTGCTTCAAGTAGCTTTTTACAATCTTTAACAAAGGTTTAAGCATGCTGTAATGGTAAAGTGTGTTTCTGAGGCAACAACAAAAATGGTGGCATTATCTAGTATAATTTTGTTGTCTGAATTTTGCATTGAAAAATTGAGACTCTTAATAAAAATTATTGCTTTTAGAAGGAGTATAATAATTCCTATCATTTCTTTTTGGTGGCATTTTCTTAGAACTGGGCCTTAACTAGTCTAGAGTTGGTTGCTTATTCTCTGTGACATTGAGTGTGTTTATACACTTCAGGTTAAATATTTCTTTCTCTTTGTGGAGATGGGTTAGTAATAATATGTATCTTTAACCATTTTTCATTGTGAAAAGTTTGTGTTTTCCCTCCAACTTTGACACATGATTTTATTACACATAACTGTCTGTATTTTTAAATATTCCCATTATAAAAATTCACAGGGAGCATCTTTTATTTTCCAATTTGGTGTTTTATTTGTAGCACAATTGTATCTAGATCAATATATCTTTCACTATGTTTATCAAATTATATTTTATGTTTGTAATGAGAATATTCTTTATGCATTTATTGTAATACACTTCCATTTTTTGAATGCCCACATTAAGAAAATTGGATATATCTCTCTATGGTCTTTATGAGGTGAAGAATGGCCCAGGATCAGCAGGTCGTGCAATTGCACAGTGAGAAAGTAGGGAAGGGGCAATGCTTTTTTAAAGTGGGAGAGAAAAAATGAAGAAGAGTAAAAGTGTGATAGAGTTAGAGTAGGACGACCCAAAGCCATGTTTCCAGAAATGGCCACAGGGAGTTATGAATATTTCTTAAGTGATGGATTTTATATGTCAATTTAACCTATCTAGGTTGGTGCTTTATATGATTATGAATTGATTGTGAGTTTATTGTTTTGACATTTTGTAGAATAAGAATTAAGATATAAATTTTATTGCTGAATTACAAGGATGTGGAGTTTTTATTTTAATGGTTTGTTAGTAGCCGATACTATAAACATTAGTGGGAGGATCCTGGGGGTGTAAGCAGAGTCCACAGCAAGAGAGGCATGAGATTGCCAATCTCTGTATAAAACTGGCTTAGTAGCTACCTGCTTTAGGAACTAGATGGCTGGAAAGTTTGCTGCTGGGCTCAGACAGTAGCAGTAAGCAGAATGGGATAGAGATTGGTAGCTTAGCAGATGAGATGCTTTGTTGATTGAGATAAAAATACCCAGCTAATGCCATATGGCTAGACTATGCAGGCTAGCAAGTGTTTGTGAGTATTTTTTGACCCAATTGATAAGATATAATTGCCCACCTAAACATACAAAGCCTAGTACCATCCATCACTTAGGAACATTAATAACTACCTGTAAATACACAGATCGGAATCTTAAAGTCAGCCTCTGTCATTTTGCCATGGCTTCTCTCTCTCTCTCTCTCCTCTCTTCCTTACCATTCCAGTCTCCTCCCCTTCCTTCAAACTTCTCTCCTGCCCATCCTTCCTTCCCCTCCAATGACAGACCTCCTTCTATCTTGTACCTGCCCCCCACCTGTATTTTACAAATTCAATGGGGAGAAGTTTCTGGTGAAGTCAACTGATTTCCTGAGTTCTGACTAGGCAGCTGTCCTTGGGGCAGTGGAATTAGCATCAAAATACTGATAACTACAGGGCAAACCACAACATTTTCCCCTTTTTGTCCAGTTAAAAAGCCTTTTCACTATATATTAATTGAGTACAATTATTACTATTCGACAATTTATAAAACATGTGATATGCTCAACACCCAGTCCATCACTATATCAGTTAAACAGGACATTTTGTTATCCATTCCAGCTTAAGAAAGGCTTAAAATCTATATCATATCTTGGCTAGCTTGTATACTATCTAATAACTATTTAATAAAATATGTATATTTAGAGTTAAATAGCCTGATAGGCTATGAGACTATAATCAGTTTTCAACCCCGTCAGAAATCTGAGAATGACCAAATATGTATAAACAAAGGAAGCCTAACAGAGCTTCCAGAACTGAGAGGTTGTAGAGACAAATCTCCACTATCACAGTCCCCTGTTAGCAACATGTGAACACAAGTTTTCAGCCTTCTGGCAGAAAATCAACTGACAGACTCTTGAAAAGCAGATTTTGAAGGGCTGATCACCCTGTCTTTGCAGAGTTTATCAGTCAACTATTTTGCATAATTTGTCCTTTTCTGGACAGTATTAGTCTGCAGATGAAACACACAGTTTTGTACAGTGGCTGCCTAGCCACAAAGTATTGGCTCAACTGGAGGTAGAGATGTACAATTTCTTCTTTAAATCCGCCAAAGGGGAACTTTTAGGAGCAGATATGTCTCAACAAAAGATAAATAACTTTAAATCTCATATTTTGTGGATTTCTGACATTTTTGAAAACCATTGGACGTTTTGTCTTTTTGTTAATTTGAATAGAGAATTTTTAGTCTTGTTAATTTTCTCAAAGAAAAAACTCTTTGTTTCACTTATTCTTTATATTATTGTTTGTTTTTATTTTATTGATTTCAGCCTCGAGTTGATTATTTCCAGCCGACTACACCTTTCAAGATTTTTGGTTCTTTTTGTTCTAGAGATTCAGAATGTTTTCAAAAGTATACAATATGTGATATTAATAAATTCTCTATGAAGCCATTCATAGTAGGATCTTCCAACTTAGCACTCTTTTCATTGTGTTCCATGAGTCTGGATATGTTCTGCATTCAATTGTACTGATTTCTCTGAGGTCTTCCAGTTTTCCGTTATTTTATCTTTGATCCAGTTATTATCCAGTAGATAATTATTCAGTTTCCTTGACTTTGTAGACTTTCTCCCATTTTTGTTTTCATTTTTTAAGTCCAGCATTAATCCACATGTGATTGATATTCACATCTGATATGATACAGATGGTTATTTAAGTTTACCATTATCTGTTGAGACTTGATTGGTGGTCAAGTATTGAAGTATATGGCCAACATGGGAAAATGTTTCATGAGATGATGAAAAAGCTGCATATTATTTGGTGTTGGATGGAATTTTCGGTAGGTATCTGTTAGATTCATTTGAGATATAATATCTGCTAGTTTCACTAATCCCCTGCTTATTTCTGAATGAACTGTCATTTGGTGAGTGTGAAGTTGATGAAGTCTCTCACTATAATTTGAGGGGTTGAATGTGTGTTGTAAACTTTAGTAATGTTTCTTTGATGAATGTGGGTGCCCTTGCCTTTGGAAAATACATGCAAGAGAAAGGGGGAGCGGCTAGGGGGATGATGACCTGGAAACCATTAAAGTGAATAACAATTGAAATGTAAATAAAAAATACCCAATTTAATAAAGATGGAGAGAAAACATAAGAATAAAAAAATTGAAATGTTATATTGGATTTTTCTTTGAAGAATATCTGATGCCTATACGCCCAACAATTTTGATTAACTTTGGGTGAAAGTGTGTTTGTTAGATATTACAATGATTGCACCGGCATACTTTTTTTATCCATTTGTTAGGAAAATCTTTTTTTAGCACTTTACTCTGTTGTAATGCCTATTCTTGATGCTGAGGTTTGATCTTTGTAAGAAGCATGATCATTTTTGCATTTGTTCTGTTAGTTTGTGCTATGTCGTGATGGTTATTGTTGTTTCTTTTTTTTTTAATTGGGAAATTGAATTCATTGATGTTGAGAAACATTAATGACCTATGATTGATATCCCCTGCTATTTTGATGTTTGTGTTGGCAGTGTGTGTGTGTGTGTGTGTGTGTGTGTGTGTGTGTGTTTGCTTGCTTTCTTTTGTTTGGATTTGATATAGTGCAATTATTTATTTCTTGTGTTTTATTGCAGTTAACCTCTTTGGTTTTGAGTTTTTCCTTTAGTGTTGTCTATAGGGCTAGATTTGCAGATATATACAGTTTACATTTAATTTTTTCGTGGAGCATATTTTTTTTTACCATCTATGGTGACTGAAATTTTTAAATTTTGCTGTGTTTAATAATCTAGGATGTGATCTGTACCATTTCTGAGTCTGCAATACATTTGTCAAGCCTTTCTGTCTTTCAGGTTATTTGTTGACAAGTAGGAATAATTTTCATAAGTCTTTCTTTATATCTTACTTTTTGTTTCCCCCCTTGCATCCTTGATATTCTATCTTCATTCTTCTCATTTAGGGTTTGATTATTACTAGGCAGAGGCAATTACTTCCTGATACACTTTATTTCCATTTCTCTAAGTTTTCTGTTCATTTATAAGTATCTCATTATTCTGATTAAAGAAGGCTTCATCTTCTAGTTCTAGTTCATTCATGATGTTGTTGAAAATAATTTCTGGACCTCTGAGCTAGGAATGTGCTCTTCCTTCTATTTATATTATATCATGATTATTAATTTTATCCTGCTGGTATTCTTTTTTTAATATTTGTATTTGTACTTCCTGTCCACTTACTTTGTTTACCATTTTCAGAATTTCCCGAATTTGTGTTTTCATTACTACTTCTATTTCAATTGACAAATCTTGAAAATTTCTTCACCTGTTTGTCCCCCTCCCCTTTTTTGTGCATTTTTTAATGCTTTACAGAACTTATTAGTTTTCCCCATTTTTGTTATTTCCATTTCTTCCTTAAGAAACTATTAAAGGTTCGGAACCATCTTCAAAAACTTAGTTTTAAGGTCATTTACCTGTGTTTCAATGCATGGAAATATTGAGGTCTTGCTGTCATAGGATAACTGTACAGTGGTGATGTCATTTTGCCGTGGCCATTGTGGATTATGTTTTTACACTGGTGTCTTTTGACTTGTGTCCTATGTTCATTATGTGCATTCATTTTTATTCCAGTGGTTATGCAACTACAAGGATCATTACTAGAGTACAAATATGTCCAGATTTTTATAAGTATTGTCCAACAATTTTTCGAGAAGAAATCCATTCAGATGATGACATGGTTGTGTGAAGATGGGCGCAGAGCTCAAAAGAAGCCATACAGGAGAATTACAATATCTATATTCTAGTACAGGATGACTTCTGCCCACCCTCCAGATTCTGGATTAGAAACAAATATTCATAACAGATCAGTCTTGATGCACGAGGAGGAACATTAATGGGGGATTTCCATTTCTCAGCCATTCAGGACCCTAAAAACAGGTGCAAAGTAGGTACAGCAAAGATGATTACTGTTTCCAAGCAGAACTTACTCCTTTCATGTAGGCACATATAACTCAGTTAACAAAACCTGTAAGAGAAATATAATCAAAGAAGCCACAGTAGAAATGACTTCAGAGCAACAGTTTAATAGGTTTTGATGTTTTAAATGAAATTTGTTTTCCTGCAAATGCCGAAAAAAATAAGGTCACTGTACATTAAACCTCTTAGCCATAACAAACTCAGTTTTTCTAATGGTAGAATTAATTTAAAATTTAAACAATTAGTCCCAAATTCTTCTTTATAATACCAGTATAACTATTTCTATGGTGCTAGAATTGAGAGAGGTTCCACAACCATCAAATCCTTAGAGGAATTGGAGAGAGTAGAGGTCCTATAATCATGAGCCTGTATACCCTGTAAAGAATGTTCTGTTTCCTATTCTAATTCCAGCAAAAGAATATATACTTAATTGAAGACATTTAAAATAGCATGTACCTCAAGTATGTTACTTAATACAGACCAAAGAAAAATACTCCATATATGTATGAACAAAGTTTAATATGTCATTCTAGATCAAATAATAATCCCTTATGTTAGTACAGTTTATTTAATATACATTGCCTTTTCAGTTATTAATATAAAACTTAAGGCCTTCTTCATATTATGCCCTCCCACCATCCTATGTCTGAAGCTCAGTTTTGCTACTTTAGTTTATTGTGTAATCCATTATTCATTGGTCTTTATATTCATTTCCCTAAAATTATCAAATTGTAATTTTCATTCCATAAACTTCAATGAATTCATCATAAATACCTGGTATGATAAACAGTAAAGTGGGCATGTAAAAATTACATAAAACTGTGACTGGGCAGATTGCTGAGTGGTTAGAGTACTAGTTAGCCTTCCAGAGGACACATGTTCAATTCCCATTATCCATGTGAAAGCGTGCAAATCTCTGCCACTCTAAGTCTCCTCTAAGAAATATGAAATACATCTATAGGCCAAGTAAAACTGAACATAAAATTTCAAAATTAAATTAATTTTTAAAAAGGACAAATGCAAATTAAAGCTGTAGAAATATTATTCATAACACATAAAGAATATTTTAATGAAATATGGTATGATACTTCATTTTCTCTCAGACATTTGCACTATTTATTGCAATCTCTATGGCACATGCAGCAGACAAAAGATATAGCAGAAATATATGCAAATAAGTTCCTCCCCTGTTCATTAAAACCTGCCTAGCGCTGACCCTGAAATTCAGGCAGAAACCTCAAGCCCTGTTTTCCCACTCAGCACTGACAACAGAACATTAAGCATAATGTTGTTGAAGTTGGTTTTCATGATTGCTCTTTTTCAAGGTAAATATGGGTAACAAACAATAGTGCATGAGTTTTCATATGTGAGAATGACAGTGAGCATGTGTGACAGTTTTTTTTTCCTTTTTTTTTGATCTGTATACTTTCTGTTTACAGGTGTGCAGTGTGAGGTGCATCTTGTTGAGTCTGGTGGAGGATTGGTGCAGCCTAAAGGGTCATTGAAACTCTCATGTGCTGCCTCTGGATTCACCTTCAATACCTATGATATGAGCTGGGTCCGCCAGTCTCCAGGAAAGGGTCTGGAATTTGTTGCTGGCATAAGCATTAAGAGTTATAATTATGCAACCTTTTATGCTGATTCCGTGAAAGGCAGATTCACCATCTCCAGAGATGATTCACAAAGTATGGTCTACTTGCAAATGGACAACCTGAAAACTGAGGACACAGCCTTGTATTACTGTACAGCAGCACAGTGAGAAGTCTTTATTGTGAGAATAGACAATAACCTCCAGTTCAGATACTGATGACCTGCAGGAGGTGCTCAGTACACATAGATCACAGATCAGTAGCAATTTACATGCACACATATTTGATATTTTACTGTTCTATCTGCATGCTGTATCTGATGTCTTTTTTTGGGTCTTCATCTTTACAGCAATAGACTTTACAAATTTGATCACGTCTTGAGATATAAAGTTTAGAGTTCACTGTTTTGAGTATCATATTTTATAACATATTTACCAATAAATCCTTCTATTTGACAACAGAGAGTACTGTCAGGAGTTCAGAGGGCACAGGAACCATGGAGCAGACTCGGATGAGACACTTACGGTGTCCATTTGCATCCAGTGCTGGGGCTATCCCACAGCACTCCAGACCCAAAACCTATCCATAGTGTCCTGGTTTCCCAGGGGTGCTCTAACAATTAAGCCCACAGGTAGGGCCCCACTTTTCCTCCACTGACTGTCCAAGGAGACATCTTCCAGGAGCATGCAGAATACAAGAGAATCTGGGTGGCCTGAGAGAGGAACAGTCCTCCTTGTATTCAATGTTGCCCAGAGCTAAAGCTGTCACAACTTTCCAGATCTAAAATCTGCAGAGAAGTGCTGGTCTTCTAGAAGTGCTCTCACTTCTAAGAACACAGGCTCACAGATCCACAGAAGGGATAAGCTCCAGTCAGACAGGGCAAGGTGAAATAACATCAGAGATACCCAGATGTCAAGAGTCCAGGGCAATAGCATAAGCAACAGACACCAAGACTACTTGGCATTATCAGTGGAGAGTTTTCCCACAACAGCAAGTACTGGATATTCCAACACACAGTAAGGGAAAGATTTAGATTTAAAATCATATCTCGTAATGGTGAAAGAGGACTTTACAGTGAACTTAAATAACTTCCTCAAAGAAATACAGGAGACCACTGATAAACAGGTATAATCCCTTACAGAAGAAGCACAACAATCCCATAAAGAGTTACAGGAACACTCAACCAAACAGCAGAAGGAATTGAACAAAAACATACTGGATCTTAAAATAGAGATAGAAATAATAAAGAAATCACAAAGAGGAACAACCCTGTAGAGATACATAACATGAAAAAGGTCAGGAGTCTTTATGCAAGCCAAGAGAAAAAAAAAGATGAAGATAGAATCTCAGGGGGAGAAGATATCATAACAAATATTGACACAATAGTCAAAGAAAATGCAAAAGCAAAAACGCTCTGAATTCAAAGCATTCAGGAAATCCAGGACACAATGTGAAGACCAAATCAAAGATAATAGGTATAGAAGAGAGCAAAGAATTCCAACTTAAAGGGTCAGTAAATATCTTTTACAAAATTATAGAAGAAAACTTCCCTAACCTAAAGAAAAGAGAAGCCAATGAACATACAATAAGCCTACAGAACTCCAAATACACTGGGCATAAAATGAAACTCCTTCTGTCATGTAAAAATCAAAACACAAAATGCACAAAACAATGAAAGAATATTAAAAGCAGTGTGGGAAAAGGGTCAAGTAACATATAAAGGAAAACCAATTAGAATTACACTAGATTTCTCAGCACAGACTCTAAAAGCCAGAAGATTCTTGGTAAATATCATACAAACCCTACATAAAGACCCAAAGAGAACACGAATGCCAGCCCAGGCTTCTAGAGCTAGCAAAAGTCTTAGTTAAGATACATGAAGGAAATAAAATATTCCATGACATAAACAAATTTGCACAACATTTTCCCCCAAATCCAGGACTACAAAGGATAATAGATGAAACACTCCATCACAAGGTGGAAAACTACGAACTGGAAAAGCCAAGAAAACAATATTCTTTCAAAAAACCCAAAAAATTTAGTCACACAAATATATTTCTACCTATAACAACAAAAATATCAGGATACAACAATCCTTGGTTCCAATTATCTCTCTACATCAGTGGAATCATTTCGCCAATAAAAAGACATAAACTAACTGGCTAGATATACAAACAGGACCCAGTGTCTTGCTGCATGAAGGAAAGATACCTCAGTGAAAATGACAAGTCCTATCTCAGAGTAAAAGTCTGGAACGTATTTCCAAGCAAATGGTGCAAAGAAACATCCTTGAGCAGCCATTTTAATATTTAATCAAATAAAAGTTCAAACAAAAGTTATCAAAAAAAAGGTAAGGCCAATAAATTCTCAAGAAAGAAAAAACCTACCAAAATGAACTCTCAAATATGAACATTTATGTCCCAAAACAAGGACATACATATTCAAGAAAAGAAACTAAAATTCCAAGCACACATTGCTCCGCACACAATAATAGTGGGAGACTTCAGCACCCCACTTTCAGTAATGTACAGATCATGAAAATTGAAAATAAACAGAGACACGGTGAAACTAACAAGTTATGAACCAAATGGATTTAACAGATATCTATAGAACATTTCATCTTTTAAAAAATGCATATAGCTTCTTCTCAGCACTTCATGATACCGTCCCCAAAATTGAACAAATTTGTAGTCACAAAACAGGACTTAATGGATACAAGAAGATTGACTTAATTCCCTATATCCTATCAGATCAACACAGACTGAGGCTCATCTTAATTAATAACAAAAATGAAAGAAATCTTACTTATACATTGAGCTCTACTCAGTTATAATTTGGTCAAGAAAGAAATAAAGAAAGATGGTACATATATTTTAGAATTGAATGAAAATAAAGGAACAATATACCAAAACTTATGGGACATGGTGAAAGCAGTGTTAAGAAAAACACTCATAGCTTTCAGTGATTCCAAAGAGAAACTTAGAGAGGATACAGTAACAACTTGACAGCACAATTGAAAGCTTTTTAACAAAGAGAAATAAATACACTCAAGAGGAATAAATATCAGGAAATGATCAAACTCAGAGCGGAAATCTAAAATACCAAAACATAAAGAAGTACATAAATAACTAACAAAACCTGGAGCTGGTTCATTGAGAAAATCAAGAAGATAGATAGTGCCTTAGACAAACTATCAGAAAACACAGGAATAGTATCGAAATTGACATAATCAGAAATGAAAAGGGAGACATAAAACAGTAAATGAGGTCACTCAAAAAATCATCAGATCCTCAGATGTAAGCCTATAGTCAACAAAACTGAAAAATCTGGATGAAATGGACAAGTTTCTAGAGAAATATCAATTACCAAAGTCAAAGCAGGATGAGATAAATCATGTGAACAGGCTCATATGCCCTATGGAAATAGGAAAAGTCATTAATAGTTTCCCAACAAGAAATACCCATGACAAATAGGTTTAGTGCAGAATTCTATTAGAACTCTGAAGAAGATCTAATACCAATATTCTTCAAACTATTCCACAAAATAGAAACAGAAAGACCACCATTCCAATTCATTCTATGAAGACAAAATTATGCTTATATCTAAGTCACACAAAGTCACAACATAGAAAGAGAAATTCCAACCTATTTCTTTACAAAGATAAATGAAAAATAATTATAAAATCCTTGCAAACCAAATCCAATAACATATGAAAACAATCATCAATCATGATCAAGAGGGTTTAATTCCAGTGATGTAGGTGTGGTTCAATATATGTAAATCCATCAACATGATCCGTTATATAAACAAACTCAAAGAAAAAACCCACATGTTAAAACAACCCCATTAGATTCTAAGAAAGCATTTGACATAATCCAAAACCCTTTCATGTTAAAAGACATGGAAGAATCAGGAATTCAAGGCCCACATCTAAATATACTAAAATAATATACAGCAAACCAGAAGTCAACATCAAACAAAATGCACAGAAATTTGTAGCAATCTCATTAAAGTCAGGGACTAGAGAAGGCTGCTTACTCTCCCCCTACCTGTTGAATATAGTATTCAAATTCCTAATCAGAGCAATTAAACAACACAAATAGGTCAAAGGGATACAAATTGGAAAGGAAAAATTCAAAATAATCACTATATGTATATGATAGGATAGTATTCTTAAGTGACTACAAAAAAAATCCACTAGAGAACTTCTGCAGCTGATAAACAACTTCTACAATGTGGTTTGATGTAAAATTAACTCAAAGCAGTAGCCTTCCTCTACTCAAAACATACACAGGTTGAGAAAGAAATTAGGGAAATTATACCCTTCACAATAGTCACCAATAATATAACATACCTTGGTGTGATTATAGCTAAGCAAGGGAAAGAGCTTTCAAGTCTCTTTAATAAGAAATTGAAGGTGTTGGATGACAGCACCCATGCTCATGGTTTGGCAGGTTTAATATAATAAAAAAAAAGCCTGTCTGTAATCTATAGATCAATGCAATCCCCATCAAAATTCCTAGTCAAATCTTCATAGAATTAGAAAAAGCAATTTGCAAATTCCTTTGAAATATCCCAAAACCCAGTATACCAAAACTATTCTCAGCTATATAAGATTGTCTCTACTAATCACCATCCCTGAACTTAAGCTGTTTTACAGAGCAATAGTGATAAAAACTATATGGTATTTGTACAGAGACAGGAAAGTATATCAACATAATAGAATTGAAGATGCAGGAAAAAACTCATAGACCTATGGTCACGGGATCTTTGACAAAGTAGCTAAAACCATGCAGTGGAAAAACCAGCATTTTCAACAAATTGTTGTGGTTCAACATGTTGTCAGTGTTCTCCATGTAGAAACATGCAAATTGACCCATTCTTGTTTCCTTGTGCAATGCTCAAGTTAAAGAACATGAAGGACCTCCATATAAAGAGAAATACACTGAAACAAATAGAAGAGATTGTTGGGGAGAGACTTGGCCACATGAGCATGTGGGAAGTTTTCCTGTACATAACACCATTGACGTATGCTCTAAGATCAAGAGTCAACAAATGGGGTCTCAAAAATTGCAAAGCTTCTGTAAGACAAAAGACACTGTCAATAGTACAAAACAGCAAACAACTGATTGGGAAAATAGCTTCACCAAGCCTATATCTGATAAAGCACTAATATCCAATATATAAAAGAGCTAAAGAAGTTTGACTTCCCAAGAATCAAATAACCCTATTAAAATTATGTTCAGAGCTAATTAAAAAAATGTCAACTGAGGAATATTGAATAGCCCTGCAGCTCCTAAAGAGATGTCAACATTCTTAGTCATCAGGAAAATGCAAATCAAAACCACACAGAGATTCCACCTTACAACAGTCAGACTGGCTAAGTTCAGAATCTCAGGTTACAGCAGATGCAGTTGAGGATATGGAAAAAAAGGAACACTCCTCCAGTTTTGATGTTATTGCATCCTGTTAGTACCACTCTATAAGTCAGTCTAGTGATTCCTCAGAAAATGGAACATAGTACTATTCTAAGACCCAGCTATATCATTCCTCTGCATATACCCAAATGATGTTCCAATATATAACAAGAGCACATGCTCCACTATTTTCATAGCAGCCTTATTTTAATAACCAGAAGCTGAAAGAACAGAGATGTTTTTTTTTTCCACAGAGGAATGGACAAGGAAAATATGGTACATTTAAACAATGTTCACTCCACTATTAAAACAATGGCAACATTAAATTCTTGGCAAATCAATTTAGCTAGAAAATATCATCCTGAGTGAGCTTAAAACAGTCACAAAAAGAACACACATGGTGTGCACTCATTGATGAGTGGATATTTGCCCAAAATCTCAGAATACCCAAGAAACATTCTACAGACCATATGAAGCTCAAGAAGAAGGGAAATCAAAATGTTAATGCTTCAGTCCTTCTTAGAATGGGAAAGAGAATACTCATGGGATGAAATACAGCAACATAAAATGGTAGAGAAGGGACTGAAGGAAAGGCCATCTAGAAACTGTTAACCATGGGATCCATTCCATATGCAGTCACCATACCTAGACAGTTTTGTGGATGCCAAGAAGTGCATGGTGACAGATACCTGATATTGCTGTCTCCTGAGTGACTCTGCCAGCGCCTAACAAATACACAGGTAGAGGCTAGCAGCCAAACAATTGTAGTAATGGGGTCCCCAATTGAGGTGTTAGAAAAAGGACT
Organism: Rattus rattus; assembly: GCF_011064425.1. Taxonomy (NCBI): domain Eukaryota; kingdom Metazoa; phylum Chordata; class Mammalia; order Rodentia; family Muridae; genus Rattus; species Rattus rattus. The sequence continues at coordinate 122,305,640 of NC_046160.1, read as the reverse complement.
GAAAGAGCTGAAGGGTTTTGCAACTATACAGGAAGTGAAGCAGAATTAACCAAAAAGACTCCCCAGAACTCCCAAGGACTAAATAACCAACCAAAGAGTACACATAGAGTGACCCATGTCTCCAACCATATATCTAGGAGAGGATGTCCTTTTAGGGCATTGGTGGGAGAAAAGGCTCTTGCTCCTTTGAAGACTTTTATGCCTCAGTTTAGGGGAAAGCCATGGCGGGGAGTCAGGACAGAATAGTTTTGTGGGGAGAGAGCACACATATAGAACCAGGGAAGGGAGATAGGGTCATGGGTTTCCAGAGGGGAATCTGAGAAATGGGAAAAAATTTGAAATTTCTCTAAGGCCTGTGCTGGCGATGGCTATTAGAATCTGAGACTGAGAGTCAATCTCACATTCAAGTGTACACCAATCACTGACACTTTTTATTTCCTTCTACATGATTTTAATATGTGTTTTCTGCATTCTGTATAGAAACTGATCAAATCAATACAAGTGCTGTCCTTATTATAAAACATGTATATAAAGAGAAAATTAAATAAAAGAAATAAAATGAAATCACGAATATTTCAGGTAAATGAATAGAACCAGAAAAAGAACATCATGCTAAGTGTGGCAACTCAGACCCAGAAAAAAACTAATAGTTCATGTAATTATATGTTAAAAATTAATGGATTTAAAGCTGTGGTGGGGTATTGTGGGTTCTCTAGGAGTAGAAATATGTATGGATGAGGGTAAGACCTTCTGAAAACCATGGCTGCAAACAGAAAGAAAAAAAATTTAGAAGAACAAACAGTACAGGTAACATGCTTTGCTGATTCACCTATATGAAACTGGCTAAGACCTAAAAATACCTCTTTTCAGAACTTCTTATATAAAACGGCAATGGATCATGTTGCCCACAGTGTCCTCAAGATTCATCAATTCATCCTTTTATAAAACATTAATGAAGATTTATACTACAATTTACTTATATGATCAAACTACCTTATAAACAAGTCCTTTGCCCACTGAAACAAGGAGCAAAATGTTCATCCTTAGCTGACCTGTGAAGCCTGCCCATTCCATGCGAATACCTTTATACAACTAAACTTTGGTTGTGAAGTTTACATATCAGAGAATGAAACCTCAAGAAGGAAGATGGGACAGGATTTATCCTTGGAGATGGTATGATGATCTGCTGCTCCAGGTCCCTGCATGATTCTGCCTCCAGTGATGTTATTTCCAGTGACTTGCTTTGTGAACAGCTTCCCAAAGGGACGCTAAAATCTGATGACCTTGGCTCATCCAGCCTTTCAGAGTCTTCCAGTCAGGACTTCAATTAATGCAATTTCTTAACACCTTATGACTGAATGACAAATAAGTAAAGCTAAGTAGTTTTATATTAACTTACCATTTTTTCAATTTCCTTTTGGGCCCCATACAGAAAATTTCCACTCCAATTGAGCAGGAAGCAATTTTAACTAGACTGTTGTTCTAATCTCTTACATTTGGGTAGATGGTTTTCAGATATTTTATAAATATGTGCTATTATTTTAAGGGATAATTTAAAAATAATTTTGATCTTGTACAGGAAAGACATGAAATAGGGAGCTTAGAGGAGCACAGAAGACTATGTGTCCTTCAGACTTCATGCTGTTATTGATCGACCTTTGGCTTGTTGTACTGATGAGTAGATATGGATTCTGAGGATATAAAGCAGAAGTGACTGATTTTTTTCTATACAAAAGTTTAATTTTTTTTATTCTTTTAAGACTTTTATAAGATTACTAAGGAAACCTGGCTGGCAAACTTTTGTAGCCTGCTTATACTTTGTTAATTTATAAAAAGTTGCTTAGTTATGCATGCATGTGTATTATGGTGAATAATTTGTTTTTCTACCTGTAGTACATAATGCTTTTTCATGTCAAGTTGTTAGGGAGCATACTCTTTTTTCCATAATCACTCATTAGGTTATAAAATGAAATGTATTCACATTATAATTTCCATAATACTGAAAGATTTTGTTGGGATATGAAAACTCTGTGTGAGAGGGCAGGGGTCATGGAAATAATGTTGTTTGACCCAGATCATTGAGTTTGCTCTATCTACCAAACATGAGTGCAGATGCATGTATATAAATTGTGTGAAGCTTTGCTAGGTCTACGCAAAAAGTGATTGTTTTGAATCTATATATGTATGTGTGTGTGTATGTATGTATGTATGTATGTATGTATGTATGTTTGTATGTCTGTATCTATGTGTGTGAGTGAATTTGTTGAAGCTTGCTTGCACATTGGACTTTGGTGAAGTTTGCTTCATCCAGACAATGGGTGTAGCTGTGTGTGTGTGTGTGTGTGTGTGTGTGTGCGTGCATGTGTGTTTGTGTGTTTGTGTGTGTGATTCTTTCTCCATTTTTCTGTCATTTTATTGCCCTTGTGCATTCTACAAGGAGATTTTTCATGACACTCTTTTGGATGCCCTCAGGGATACTTAATCTGCCTCTCAGGGAGTACTTTCTGGATCCTACTAACTTGATGACTCTACATCCATTCTCAATTTACTCTGGATATCAAATTTTGTAGTTCTCAATTTAGTTTGCTGGTGCTTGTGAATTTATGAAGCATGAATTGATGATTTCATTTTTTTCTAGCAGTTTTTCCCTCTGCATTGAATTTGTCCCCAATGTCATTTGATGAGCAGGGAGAAACTGTGGGCCTGCAACACCGATTGGAAATACACATTAAATATAATCTCACAGTGCCTATATCTGCGGCGTGTGGCAGCGAGATGTCTCACAGGAAATTCTCAGCTCCTAGGCATGGGTCCTTGGGCTTCTTGCCTCGGAAGCGCAGCAGCCGGCATCGTGGAAAAGTGAAGAGCTTCCCTAAGGATGACCCTTCCAAGCCCGTTCACCTCACAGCCTTTCTAGGGTACAAGGCTGGCATGACCCACATTGTCCGGGAAGTTGACCGGCCAGGATCTAAGGTGAACAAGAAAGAAGTTGTGGGGGCTGTGACCATTGTGGAAACCCCACCCATGGTGGTTGTGGGTATTGTGGGATATGTAGAGACCCCACGAGGCCTCCGGACCTTCAAGACTGTATTTGCTGAGCACATCAGCGATGAGTGTAAAAGGCATTTCTATAAGAATTGTCACAAATCTAAGAAGAAGGCTTTTACCAAGTACTTAAGAAATGGCAAGATGACACTGGCAAGAAGCAACTGGAGAAGGACTTCAACAGCGTGAAGAAGTACTGCCAGGTCATCCGCATAATTGCTCACACTCAGATGCACCTGCTTCCTCTGCGCCAGAAGAAGGCACACTTGATGGAGATCCAGGTGAATGGGGGCACTGTAGCTGAGAAGCTAGACTGGGCCCGAGAGAGGCTGGAGCAGCAGGTCCCCGTGAACCAGGTGTTTGGGCAGGATGAGATGATTGACGTCATCGGCGTGACAAAGGGCAAAGGCTACAAAGGGGTGACCAGTCTTCGGCACACAAAGAAGCTGCCCCGAAAGACCCACCGAGGTCTGCGCAAAGTTGCCTGTATTGGAGCTTGGCATCCTGCCCGTGTAGCCTTCTCTGTGGCTCGAGCTGGGCAGAAAGGCTACCATCACCGAACAGAGATCAACAAGAAGATTTACAAGATTGGTCAAGGCTACCTCATCAAGGACGGTAAACTGATCAAGAACAATGCATCTGCTTACTATTACCTGTCTGACAAGAGCATCAACCCACTGGGTGGCTTTGTCCATTATGGTGAGGTGACCAATGATTTCATCATGCTCATAGGCTGTGTGGTGGGAACCAAGAAGCGAGTGCTTACTCTTTGGAAGTCCTTGCTGGTCCAGACCAAGCGTCGGGCTCTGGAGAAGATTGACGTGAAGTTCTTTGACACCACCTCCAAGTTCGGACATGGTCCCTTCCAGACCATGGAGGAAAAGAAAGCATTCATGGGAACACTCAAGAAAGATCGCATTGCCAAGGAGGAAGGTGCCTGATGCCAGGAGTACTTTGTGCAGCTGGTGGGGTCTCATCAATAAAATGTTTCCAATTAAAAAAATAAAAAATAAAAACACCTTTTTATTGTTTGTTTGTGAATTTCAAGTCATGCATCCAAATCTCACACATTTCCCTCAACCTTCATACAAGCCCTTTGCGCTGTCAACATTCTTCCCCTAAAAAGAAAATGTCTCTGTTTAAATGCTGCAGTTGTGGTACCCACAGTACCATTTTGTTCACATTTCTCTACTTGCAAGTGTTCATTTCTCTACTGCAATGACTTGTTGACCTTGTATGAGGTAAAATCTCTAGCTTTTTTTTTTTTTTTTTTTACAAACAAACACTAGAAACTCATTGGGACTCTTCTACTTTGGCACAATAACTCCCATTCTTGCCCTTTGTCATGGAATTCCTGTAGATCCATGCATTTTAGCAGTTCCTTGATGGGGTATATGTTGTAGTGGATCAATGTAAATCACATCATCTGGGAATGAAAGGTCCCTGACCCAGTCATGCCACCAGTTTTCTAGCTCTCACACTAAGTGTCAGTCCACCTGCAACCCCAAATACAGGGCCACTGCTACTATGCTGCCAAGGTGTGGTAAAGGGAGCATCCTCCCAAATATTGCAGCTGGTGATGGTGAGGCTAGCTCTCCTGATCTCATAATCACAGTGTCAACTCTCTCCCTTGCTGCAGGGAAAGAGGGGTGATGTGGGTGGAGGAGGTTTCATACTTGTTCACACCACACCAAAGGAGACAAGTGACAGAGCTAGCTTTCCCATGCTTATATCCTAGTTGCCTGTTCATTGGCCACTTCCACAGTGTGTGGGGCCTGACCCCCTGAGTAATGCAGATTCCCATGCATGAGGTCATCTATCCTGTTCTATTGCCACCAGGGCCAGCTCTTACACATTATCCAGGCTCTGAGTATGGTCAATCCTGCACAGTCCTCAGGCACCAAGTCCCTGGGAGCAAAGCAGACCAGTAATTTCTACCTCTGTTCTTTGTTAGTAAGGATGCTACAATTTGGAGCACTATAAAACAGTTCAGTAGAATATTCAGGAGGGCTGGGTTATTTAGGTCCAAGTTTACAGTAATATTTTCTATTTTTTTAGCCTGTATTAGCAGAGTGCTTTTTATCTACCTTTGTGGAAAGTTTTGTTGGATTAAATTTACACAAATAATTTTACAACCACATAGTCCACATTTCCAGATTTGTTCTCAGGGACTTCTGAAAAATGTTCAGGAAAAATGTCTACATCCATTGCATCTTGTATCACAGATTTAAAACATCTTCCTTTTATGTATTCCACAGAGAAAGCATCTAAAGTGCAATATCTTGGTTATAGATGAAATTCTGTCTCAGTCGAGTCTGTTGACTGCCTTTCCAATGTGAAGGAACCAGCATTCCTTGCACCTCTGGTCTTGTGGCCACTTCTATATCTGGCAGTTCAGGCTCTGTATTGTTCTTTATTAAGAATTTTGGTTTCTTAATTAATCCCTGTCATGTGAATATGTTTTCTTTTAATCCCAAATATTAGATGTGGGTATGTTAAGTTTGTCCTCAGGCATTTTCAATAATTGTCTTATACTCTATGAGGGGCATGATTTTGCTGGATTTAGATATAATTATGGAGACTGTCGGGGAGAGAATAAATTCCAGAGCCCTGAGGGCGCTGGTTGCTCTCATTGAACTGCTCCTGGTCCCTGCTGCTCCTGGTTGCTTTACTTGATGTTTGTCAAATAATAATGAGCAATGAGATTAGAAGAAGAAAATATTATAAATATGAATATTGGACTTGCTGCAAGAACCTTACAATCTGTATCAACATGAAAGTTCATAGCCTAAAGAAATCTATTTCTCCTTTCTCATCTAACCTTCTTTTTCTATTATTTATTGTTGATGTATTGGAAATGACCAGGTTACAATAAAGTTTGAAAGGTATGTAAAGATATAATAAGTCATAAAGTAGCTAAAAAGATATCAACGCTATCCATTCCAGGATTATTTGCCACTTGTAGAACCTTAATATTATTATCCTTTCTTTATTGAGGATATTTGTGATGACATTTGAATCTCATGGATTACATGTCAAGTGTTATTCTATCTCAACGTGCCTAATTTAATCGTAGATGAAATGACATTGCAACTCTTTAAACTTACAAAAAATGTAAGCCTTGCTTTAGTGCATGTATTCATACATACCATACCCTAAGCATTCTGTTTAATCAACTGACCTGCCCCATTCTGTATTTAGATTACTTTATTACAATGTTGCTACAATGCTGTGGTACATGGATGTTCATGATTGAGACACATCTTGATATCATTATCTGTTAAATTTTTGAAAATATGAAAATGTTTTAATCATAAAATTGTGTCTATTTTTTGTGTAACTTTGTTTAATGAAATCAGCAGTTTTGTCAAAATTCTTTCCCTATATACAGTCATGTTTATTTCAAAAACTCAAAATGAACACTGTCCAAAGATATGTGATTCATATTCTTTCTAAGTTCTACAACATCCATGTGAACAAGAACAAAGAAGAATTCTCTGTGCATTAATATCTCTGAAGCATTAAAGATAATTTCCAGGAAGGGAAGACTTCCAGCATCCTCTGCCCACAAGGCCCTACTCCCAGATGCTTAACATCTGTTAGAACTGTGCAGAAAAACCATTTTACTGTGCCTAGAGGTTTTGTTATCTGATGCTGTTTATAAAGTGGTCAGAAACAGAGAGCAGTATAAAGTTGAAGCTACTGATGTAGAATAAATGGAAATTTCAAATATGAGACAGAAAACTGAGACAGTAAAGTTAATGAAATATCACTTTCTTCCATGTAATTATCGAATGCCAACCTGCAGATGGCACATAATCTTCCTTAGTATATTTATATAACACTTGTGATATTTGTTGTATACTAAATACCTAGGTCTTGCAATGTAGAACTACTTTCCATAGGAATCATAAGTGAACTTTTGTGAGATCTTCTGTCTTTCCTATCACAAAAATGAATCATCCTAAATTAATAAAAGTTAAGTCTGGGATCAGAGTCAACACCTGAAAATGGAATGCAAAACTCTGATGGCTTCAACCGATCCTGTGTTTGAAAGTCTAAGCTGGGCCTGGATTTTCAATCGTGTATAGCCATGGACAGAATTACTTCCACATTCTTCCTGCTGATTGTCCCTTCAATTGAATGCTTTGTAAGAGATGAACTTTTCTTTTCTCATCCTATTTCAACCTTCTGTTCTGATTTTTTTCCTTATATAGCTGTCTTGTCTTGGGTTAACCTGAAGGAATCTTTCTCCAAGATGTTTCAGTCCTTATTGAATCTGACCTATATTTTCTCTGATTTATCACTGATTACTTCTAGCATGGGTTGGACCTGATTCTGTAAGTCCTCAGAAAAGGGTCTGGACTATCGGATATACATTTGGAGGGAAGATGCTAAGTATTACAACCCTTCCATGAAAACCTGGCTCATAATTTACTCAAACAGCTTCAACAATCAGACATTACTACAAGATAATCAGAGTGGGTAGTACAGATACTACCACTTATTACTCTGCTTAAAAGGATATTGTCGCTGCCTTGGTTTCCAGCTATACAATATTTCAGAATAGTTCTCAGCACTGTGTTTTTCTTTTAGAAATTAGGTTTGGAGGTAGCACACATTTCCTGCTGACTTTTGGGGTTTCCTATTTGCTTTTATCTTCACAGCTCTGGCTTCCTGTTATATAACAAAGCCACTTTTAAAACTTGTTCAGGAATAACAATCTTTTTTTAAAATAAGCGTTGTCTGTTCTCTAACAAGTGTGTTCAGGGAAGTGGATAAACTCTCTTTGTCCTAAAATTCTCATAACAGCAAATTCGAAATTATTGTAATGTTCACTTTCAGTAAGCTATTTACTATGGAAAGATTGACAATTTTGAACAAGCATTTATAAATTGAGTCATTGAGTGAAGGGGCTCTATGCTAACCTTTTTATATACACATTTTAGAAGAAATGGTTAGGGTGAGGCCTGGTCTTCCACAGAACCCACATCCAATTCCTATCATCCACATTTAATCTTGGAAATCTCTTCTACTCTAAGTCCCCTCTAAGAAATATGAAATCCTCACACATATAGTCAAAATAAAAATGCACATAAATTTCAGAGGTAAATTAATTTTTAAAAAGGACAAATAATTAATTATTGATTAATAGTTTGAAAATATGGTTTTAAATACATAATGAATATTTTTATAAAATCATGGTAATGTCACTTCATTTCTTTTCAGACATTTGTACTGTTTGTTGCTGTACCTAAGGCTCACAAAGCAGAACCTAGAAATAGCAGAAAGATATGCAAATAGTCCCACCCCTGCTCATTAAAACTAGCCCAGCCCTGACCTGAAATTCAGGCAGAAAATTCAAGCACTTTCTTACCATTCAGTGTTCTGCACTGACAACAGAACATTAAGAATAATGTTGGAGCTGAGCCTGGTTTTCATTATTGCCTTTTTTAAAGGTATTTATGGATAACAAACAATAGTGGATGCATGAGTTGTCACATGTGAGAATGACAGTTAGCATGTGTGACAGTTTTTTTTTTTTGTTGTTGTTGTTTTGATTAGTACTCTTTCTGTTTGCAGGTGTGCATTGTGAAGTGCAGCTTGTTGAGTCTGGTGGAGGATCGGTGCAGCCTAAAGGGTCACTGAAACTCTCATGTGCAGCCTCTGGACTCACCTTCATTACCTATGACATGAGCTGGGTCCGGCAGTCTCTAGGAAAGTGTCTGGAATGTGTTGCTGCAGTAAGAAGTAAAAGTTATAATTATGCAACATATTATGCTGATTCAGTGAAAGACAGATTCACAACCTCCAGAGATGATTCAAAAGCATGTTCTACCTGCAAATGAATAACCTGAAAACTAAGGACACAGCCATGTATTACTGTGCATCTGCACAGTGCAAAGACTCTATTGTGAACATAGTCAGAAACCTCCATTTCAGATACCCATTACCTGCAGGAGACACTCAGTACACATAGAACACAGGTCAGTAGTGATTTACTTGCACACATATTTGATATTTTATTGTTGTATCTGGACTATCTATCTGATGTCTTTTTGGTGGTTGTTCAACTTTACAACTATAAGCTTTAGAAATTGAAAATGTCTCAAAAATAAAGTTTAGAGTTCACTCTTTCGAGTGTCAAATGTTAAAACAAATATATGACCAAACCCTTCTATTTGAAAACAGAGAGGCCTGCAAGGAGTTCACAGGGCAAGGATCCATGTAGGAGCCTGGAATGGGACACTTCTGTTATTCATCTGCACCCAGAGCTAGGGCTTTCCCACAGCCCTCTGGGAAAATCTTAACCACAGAGACCTGGTCTCCCATGGGTGCTCTGACTCCTAGAGCACAGGTGCAACTCCATTTTCACTCTGCTGACTGTCCAAAGAGAGACCCAGCAGAAGCATCCCGCATGAAGGAGCCACTGGGTGTCCTGGGACAGGACCCTTCCTTCCAGTATCTTATTGTACCCAGAGCTAAGGCTGTCCCACAAACCCTCCAAACACAAAATCTGCAATGAAGAGCTGATCTTCCAGGAGTGATCTAACTTCTGAGATCACAGAACCAGAGGCCCACAGAAAGGACAAGCCCCAGTCAGTGATAGCAAGAACAACTAACATCAGATATAACCAGATGTCAATAGGCAATTGCGAGAACATAAGCAACACTACTTGCCATCATCAGAACTCATCTCCCCCACCACACCAATTATTGTATATCCCAACACATCTGAAAGCCTAGATTTAGATTTAAAATAACATATCATGATTATGAAAGAGGTCTTTAATGAGGAATTAAACATTTCCCTTAGAGAAATAAAGACACAGGAAATCAGGTAGAAACACTTAAAGAGGAGACACAAAAATCCCTTAAATAGTTAGAGGAAAACTCAACCAAGTAGGAGGCAAAGGATGGAAGGAATTGAAAAAAGGTGTCAGGAATCTAAAAATTAGAATCAAACCACAAATAAATCACAAAGAGAGAATACCCTGGACAGAAACAGAAAAAAAGCATCAGGAGTCATATATGTAAGCATCACCAAGAAAATACAAGAGATTGAAGAGAAATCTCAGAAGCAGAAGATACCACAGAAAATATTGACACAACAATTAAAGAAAATGTAAAAAAGAAAAACCTTAATCACAAGCATCCAGGAAATTCTGGAAAAAAAAAAAAAAAAAAAAAAAAAAAAACAAGGATAACTGGTATAGAAGAGAGCAAAGAATTCAAACTTGAAGGGCCAGTAAATATCTTCAACAAAATTATAGAAGCAAATTTCTCTAATCTACTGAACAAGAGGCCAATGAACATACAAAAGTCTCTACAATGCCACATACACCAGACATAAATAAAAATTCCTTCCATCACATAAAAATCAAAATACCAAATGCCTAAAACAATGAAAGAATATTAAAAGTAGTGAGGGGAAAATGCCATATAAAATATAAAGGAAATCCAGTCAGAAATACACTAGACTTCTCAACACAGACTTGTAAAGTCACAAGACCCTGAGAATATGCCATACAGACCCTACACAGAGACCCTACGAGAACACAAATGCCAGCCTAGGCTATTACATCCAGCAAAATTCTCAGGTAAGATACATGAATAAAAAAAGATATTCCATGACAAAAAAGAATTGCACAATGTCTTACCACAAATCCAGCCCTACAAATGGTAATATATGGAAAATTCCAACAAAAGGAGGGAAAAGTACATCCTGGAAAAAGAAAGAAAAATACTTCTTTCAACAAACCAGAAAGAAGATAAATACAGAAATAAATTCTACATCTAACAACAAAAATAACAGGAACCAACAATCATTGGTCCTTAATATCTCTGAACATTAATGGAATCAGTTCCGCAACAAATACAGATAAACTGACTGACTAAATATGTGAACAGGATCCAGTATTTTTCTGCATGAAAGAAACACACCTTAATGACAAAAACAGATACTACCTCAGAGTAAAAGGCTGGGAAAATTTTCCAAGCAAATGGTGCCAAGAAACAAGGTCAAATAGCCATTCTAATATTGAATAATATTACCTTTCAACTAAAAGTTATCGAAAAAGGTAATGACACGGAAAACGTAGGAAAAATATAAAAAAAAGTACTCTCAATTATGAACTACTATGCTCCAAATTCAAGGAAATACATATTCATAAAAAGAGATTTTATGAAACTCAAAGCATGCATTGCACCTTACACAATAACAATGGGATACTTAAACATCCCACTCTCAGCAATGGATAGATCATAGAAGTAGAAAATAAAATAAATACATTGAAGCTAAAAAGTTACGAACAAAATGGAATTAACAGATATCTATAGAACATTGCATACCAAAACAATAAAATGTAGCTTTTCCTCAGCACCTCATGGTACCTTCTCCAAAATTGAACAAATAATTGGTGACAAAACAAGACTCAATAGATACCACAAGAAGATTAACAGAATTCCCTGTATCCTAATTTATCAACATGGACTAAGGCTTGTCTTCAATAACACCAAAGTGACAGAAATCCCACATATGCACGTCAGCTGAACAATAATCTACTCACTGATAACTTAATCACTGAAGAAATAAAGAAATTAAAGACTTTTTCAAAGATAATGAAAATCAATGCACAATATATCCAAAATTTGAGAATACAACGAAAGCAGTGTTAAGTAAAAGAACCATAGCTCTGAGTGATTCCAAAGAGAAACTTCAGAGAGGATATTCTAGCAGCTTGACAACACAACTGAAAACTCAAGAACAAAATGAAATAAATATACCCAAGAGCAGTAGACAGTAAGAAATAATCAAACTCAAAGATGAAATCTAAAATACAAAAATATAAAGAAGAATACAAAGAATCAACAAAACCAGGAACTGTTTCTTTGAGAAAAGCAAGAAGATATATAATGCATTAGCCAGACTGTCCAGAGAGCACAGGAATTATTATCCAAATTAACATAATCAGTAATGAAATAGGATTCATTAAAACATAAATTGTCATAACTCAAAAAATCATGAGATCCTCTTACATAAGCTATATTCAACAAAACTGAAATATCTGGATTAAATGGACAATTTTATAGACAAATACATGCACTAAAGTTAAAGCACATTCAGATAAACCATCTAAACAGTCCCATATCCCATAAAGTAATAGAAGTAGTCATTAAAATCCCCCAACTCCCCCCAAAAAATCCCATGACCAGATATGTTTAGTGCAGAAATCTATGAGACCTTCAAAGACGACCTAAGAGCAATACCTATCAAACTCTTCCACAAAATAGAAATAGAAGGAACACTACACCAGTTCATTCTGTGAAGTCACAATTATGCTTGTATCTAAATCACACAAAGAACCAAAATAGGAAGAGAAGTTCAGACCTATTTTCATTACAAATATTGATGAAAATTAATCAATAAAATTCATACAAACAGAATCCAAGAACACATAAAAATGAGCATCCATTATGATCAAGTAAGCTTCACCCTAGTGAAGTAGGGATGGTTCGATATATGGAAATCCATCATCACAACATGGGCATGAGGGAAAATTTCCTGTAGAGAACACCAATGACTTTTGCTCTAAGATCAAGTGTCAACATATGCAATCTCATAAAATTGCAAAACTTCTTTATGGCAAATGATGCTGTCAATCGTACAAAATGACAACTAACTGATTTGTAAAAGATTTTCACTAACCCGATATCTGATAAATGGCTAATATCCAATATATGCAAAGAAGTAAATAATTACACTACCTAGAGTCAAATAACCCAATTAAAATTGGGGACAGACCTAAACAAAGAATTGTCAACTGAGGAATATTGAATGATTTTGCAGCACCTCAACAAAATTTCAACACCCTTAGTCATTAGGAAAATGCAAACCAAAACCACACTGCTATTACACTTCACACCAGTCAGAATGGCTAAAATCTCAGGCTATAGCAGAAGAAAGTGAGGATGTGAAAAAAGAGGAACGCTTCTCAAGTTTGGTTTGGGGGATTGCAAGCTGTTACAACCACTCTGGAATACATTCCAGTGATTCCTCAGAAAATTGGACATAGTACGTTCTGAGGACCCAGCTATACCACTCCTGGGCATATACACCAAATGATGCTCCAACATATAACAAGAAAATATGCTCCACTATTTTCATAGCAGCCTTATTTCAATAGCTATGAGCTGGAAAGAAACCAGATGTTTTTCCACAGAGGATTGGACACAGAAAATATGGTACGTTTACACAATGGAGCTATTACAACTATTGCTACATTAAATTCTCAGCAAATGGATGGAACTAGGTAATATTCTGAGTGAGCTAAACATATCACAAAAAAGCACACTAATATGCAATCACTGATGTGTGGATATATGCCCAAAACTTTGGAATACCCAAGATACAATGTACATTCCATATGGAGCTCAAGAAGAAGGTAAGCCAAAACATGAATGCTTAAGTCCTTCTTTAGAAGAGGAAACAATACTCACAGGATGAACTACAACCACATAAAATGGTGGAGCAGGGACTGAAGAAAATACCCTTTAGAAACTGTTGACCTTGGGATCCATACCATAGACAACCACCATACCCAGTGAATATTGTGGATGTCAAGAAGTGAATGCTGAAACCTACTTGATATTGCTGTCTCCAGAGGGGCTCTGCCAGAGCCTGACAAATACACAGATAGAGGCTACCAGACAACCATTGGATTCAGAATGGAGTCCCCAAAAGAAGAGTTATAAAAAGGACAGAAGGAGCTGCAGGATTTTGAAACCCCATAGGAAGAACAGCAATATTAATCAATCCAACTCCCCAGAGCTCCCAAGGACTAAAGAACCAACCAAAGAGTACACATGGAGCAACCCATGTCTCTAGTCATATATGTAGAAGAGGATGGCCTTGTAAGGCATCAGTGGGAGGAGACATTCTTGGTTCTTTGAAGCCTTGATGTGTCCGTGTAGGGAAAGGTCAGGGTTGGGAGTCAGGTCAGAATAGGTGTGTTAGTGGGAAGCAACATCACAGAAGCAAGGGAAGGATATGTGATAATAGGTTTCTAGAGGGAAATCAGGGAAAGGGGATACCATTTGAAATGTCCCTAAGTCCTGAGTTGGCTATTGTCAATAGACTCTGAGACAGAGAGCCAATATCACATTCAAATGTTCAACAATCACTGACTTTATTTTATTTCCTCTATATTATTTTAAGATGTGTTCTCTGCATTCTGTATAGAAACAGATCAAATGAATAAAAATGATGTCCATATTACAAGAAATGTAAAGAAAGAAAAAATTCAATAAAAGCAAAGAAATAAATGAAATCATGAATATTTCAGGTAAATTAATGGAACCCAGAAAGGGATAACATGCTAAGTGAGGCAACTCAGACCCAGAAAAAAAAATAATGCAGGAATATATGTAAAAAATAAAGGAATTAGAGTTGTGGTGGGGCATAGTGGGCTCTGTAGGAGGTAGAAATAGGTATGGGACAGGGTAATAGCAACTGAAAACCATGGCTGCAGACAGGAAGAAAGAAATAAGAACGAACAGTACAGGTAGCATGGTTTGCCACTTCATCTACATGGAAACAGTCCTGAAACTGGCTGAGACCTAAAAATATCTCTCTCCTGAACTTCTACTTTACATAGCCTTTGGTTCTTATTGGACACAATATCCTCGAGATTCATCATTTCATCCTTTCATACAACATTAAGGAAGACTTATACTCCAATTTCCTTATATGATCAAACTAACATCGAAGCAAGCCTTTAGCCCCCTGAGACAAGGATCAAAAGTCCATCCTTAGCTGATTGGTGCAGCTTGCCCATTCCATGCAAATATGTTTATAGAACTAAACTTTGGTTGTAAAGTGTACATATCAAAGAATGAAACCCCAAAAAGGCATAAACAACAGAATATACACTTGGAGATGGTATGATGATCTGCTGTTCCAGCCCCTTGCATGATTCTGGCTCAAGTGATGCTGTTTCCAACGACTTACTGTTAGAACAGTTTCACAGAGTGATGCTAAATTCCGATGACCTTGGATCATCCAGCCTTTCAGAGTCTTCCAGTCAAGACTTCAATTAAGCCGTGCAATTTCTTAACACCTTAGAACTGGATTAAAAATTAGGGAATGCAAAATATTTTGACTTACCATTTTTCCAATTTCCTTTTGCACCTAACACAGAAAATTTCCACTCCAATTATGCAGGAAGCAATTTTAACAAGACTGTTGTACAAATCCCTTATTTTGGGGTAGATAGTTTTGGTGATTTTATAAATTATAGATGTGTTATTATTTTAAGGGACAATTTAAAAATAATTATGATCTTGTACAGGAAAGACACAAAATAGGGAGCTTAGAGGAGCAGGAAAGACTACTTGTAATTCAGGCTTCATGCAGGAAAGACTACTTGTAATTCAGGCTTCATGCTGCTATGGCTCAATCCTATGCTTTTCGTATTCACAATCTTCATATTCTTTTTGATCTAAGAATTTTATGGTAATTCTCAAAGCTCTTTTGCACCATAACTGGGCAGTATCACTGGCAGTTAAAACAAGAGTGTTTCTTCGCATTCACACATTGCTATTGGAGCAGATTAATGATTCAGTCACTATCAATCTAGGAAAGAACTTAAAATTGTACATAGGTATCAATGACTATCTTTCTTAGAAAGTATTTGAAAAAAATGTGGAGTTATGTTATGGATAGTTTTACTAGTGTCATTGATGTAGAAAACCTTATAGAACAATTTGAAGTTAAGGACATACTCCTAACCAACCAGAGCTTCCAGGGACTAAGCCACTACCCAAAGACTATATATGGACTGCCCCTGGGCTCCAACTGCATAGGTAGCAAAGAATAGCTTAGTAAGAGCACCAGTGGAAGAGTAAGCACTTGGTCCAGCCAAGACTGAATCCCCACTGAAGGTGATTGTTGGGGGGAGGGGAGTAATGGGGGTAAGAAGGAGAGGGGAACACCCATATAGAAGGGGAGGGGGAGGAGTGAGGGGGATGTTGTCCTGGAAACTGGGAAAGGGAATAACAATTGAAATGTAAATAAAAAATACCCAAGTTAATAAAGATGAAAAAAAAGTTTTTGAGGTCAGGGAACAAGAACAATGACATCCTAAATACCCTTGGCTGATATGACACTTACAGAGGCTAGGCTGGGGATGATTAATTTCTTGTATTTAATTTTCTCTTAAGTTTCCTAATATGTTTTAATAAAAATGCTGATGAGTACATACACATTCTGAGGATATAAAGCAGAAGTGACTGACTTTATATATGAAAGTTTAAATTTTGTCATTCTTTTAAGAATTTTCATAAGATTATTAAGAAAAAAATGGCTGGCAAAATTTATCTAGCTTGCTAACATTTTGTTAATTATGAAAAGTTGCTTAGTTATGCATGCATGTAGATTGTTTGGAATTATTTGTTTTGTTCTACCTGTACTACATAATGCTTTATTCATGTTAAACGTATTAGAGAACATACTCTTTTTGCATAATCATTATTAGATTAAAAATTGAATGTATTCACATTTAATTTCAATACTACTGAAAGATTTTGTTGGCATGTATAAATTGTGTTTGATGGGCTAGGTGACATGGAAATAAAGTTATTGAGTTTGCTCCCTTCACCACACATGTGTGAAGATTCATGTATATACATTGTATGAAGTTTTGCTCCATCTACTCAATGGGTGAATGTGTTTGATCTATCTATGTATGTATATGTGTAAAGGAAGATTTCAAATTATCACTATTTGCAGATGATATGATAGTATAGTTAAGTGATCCCAAAAGTTCTACCAGAGAACTACTAAAACTGATAAACACCTTCAGCGAAGTAGCTGGGTATAAAATTAACTCAAATAAATCAGTAGCCTTCCTCTGCACAAAAGAGAAACAAGCTGAGAAAGAAATAAGGGAAATGACACCCTTCGAAATAGTCCCAAATAATATAAAATAACTCGGTGTGACTTTAACCTAGCAAGTGAAAGATCTGTATTATAAGAACTTCACGCCTCTGAAGAAAGAAATTGAAGAAGATCTCAGAAGATGGAAAGATCTATCATGCTCATTGATTGGCAGTATTATTACAGTAAAAATGGCCATTTTACCATAAGCAATCTACAGATTCAAAGGATGCACATCAAAATACCAATCCAATTCTTCAGAGAGTTAGACAGAACAATTTGCAAATCTATCTGGATTAATGAAAAACCCAGGATAGGTAAAACTATCCTCAGAATTAAATGGACTTCTAGGGGAATCACTATCTCTGAACTAAAGCAGTATTACAGAGCAATAGTGATAAAAACTATATGGTATTGATATAAGGACAGGCAGATAGACCAGTCGAATAGAATTGAAGTCCCAGAAATGAACCCACATACCTATGGTCACTTGATTTTTGAAAAAGATGCCAAAACAATCCAATGGAAAAAAGGATAGAATTTTCAGCAAATGTTGCTAGTTCAACTAGTGGTCAGCATGTAGAAGAATGCAGATCGATCCATGCTTATCACCCTGTACAAAGCTTAAGTCCAAGTGGATCAAGGACCTCCACATCAAACCAGATACACTCAAACTAATACAAGAAAAAGTGGTGAAGAGTCTCGAACACATGGGCACTGGAGAAAATTTCCTGAACAAAACACCAATGACTTTTGCTCTAAGACCAAGAATCAACAAATGGGATCTGATAAAACTACAAAGCTTTTGGAAGGCAAAGACACTGTTGTTAGGACAAAATGACAACCAACAGATTAGGAAAAGATCTTTACCAATCCTACAACAGATAGAGGCCTTATATCCAAAATATACAAAGAATTCACAAAGTTAGAGTACAGGGAGACAAATAACCCTATTAAAAATGGGGTTCAGAGCTAAACAAAGAATTCACAGCTGAGGAATGCTGAATGGCTAAGAAACACCTAAAGAAATGTTCAACACCTTTAGTCATAAGGGAAATGCAAATCAAAACAACCCTGAGATTTCACCTCACACCAGTGAGAATGGCTAAAATCAAAAACTCTGGTGACAGCAGATGCTGACAAGGATGTGAAGAAAGAGGAACACTCCTCCATTATTGGTGGGATTGCAGACTGGTACAACCATTCTGGAAATCAGTCTGGAGGTTCCTCAGAAAATTTGACATTGAGGACCCAGCTATACCTCTCTTGGGCATATACCCAAAAGTTGCTCCAACATATAACAAATGCACATGATCCACTATTTTCATAGTAGCCTTATTTATAATAGCCATAAGCTGAAAAGAACCCAAATGCCCTTCAACAGAGGAATGGATACATAAAATGTGGTACATCTACACAATTGAATACTAATTTACTATCAAAAACAATGACTTTATGAAATTCATAGGCAAATGGATGGAAATGGAAAATATCATCCTGAGTGAGGTAACCCGATCACAGAAAAACACACATGATATGCACTCATTGATAAGTGGCTATTAGCCCAAATGAGAGTATTACCCTAGATGCATAGAACATGTGAAACTCAAGAAGGTTGACCAAAATGCAAATGCTTCACTCCTTTAAAAGGGGAACAAGAATACCCTTGGGAGGGAATAGGAAGGCAAAGTTTAGAGCAGAGGCCCATTCATAGCCTGCCCCACATATGGCCCGTACATATACAGCCACCAAACTAGATAAGATGGATGAAGCAAAGAAGTGCAGGCTGACAGGAACCTCACATAGATCTCTCCTGAGTGACCCAGCCAGAATAGGTCAAATACATAGGCAAATGCCAGCAACAAACCACGGAACTGAGAACGGGACCCCCGTTGAAGGAATCTTAGAAAGTATTGAAAGAGCTTGAAGGTGCTTGAGACCCCATAAGAACAACAATGCCAAACAACCAGAGCTTCCAGGGACTAAGTCACTACCCAAAGACTATACATGGACTGACCCTGGGCTCCAACTCATAGGTAGTAATGAATAGCCTAGTAAGGGCACCAGTGGAAGGGGAAGCCTTTGGTCCTTCCAAGGCTGCACCTCCAGTGAACAGTATTGTTGTGGGGAGGGAGTTAAGGGGAGGATGAGCGTAAGGGGAACACCTATACAGAAGGGGAGCAGGAGGGGTTAGGGGGATGTTTGCTTGGAAACAGGGAAAGGTAACAACAATTGAAATGTAAATAAGAAATAACCAATTGAATAAAGATGGAGAAAAATGACTTTCCGTCTCTTGTACATTTCAAAATCCTTCTTAATACATTTTTGTTTTTAAATATTCTCGCTATAATATGTCACAGGGAGCATCTTTTCTTTTGCATTCGGTATTCTATTTATAGCACAATTACATATAGATCGATATTTCTTTCTGTAGGTTTAGTAAATTTTATTTTATGCTTGTAATGAGAATATTCTTTATGCATTTGTTGTAATATACTTCCATTTTTTTTGAATGCCCACGATAAGATAATTGAATATATCTTTTTTGGTCTTTAAAATCATTCTCTATTTATTCATGTTAATTTTTAGTTCATCTAAATAGTTATAATATATGACTCTATAACGTCACACAATATTACTGTCTTTATGAAATGAAGGATGGTCCAGAATATGTCAGGGCTTGTGATTAAACAGTGAGAAACTGGGGAAGTGACAATATTTTTGTAAAGTGGGGGGAGAGTGAAGAATAGGAGAACTGAGATGCAGGCAGTGTAGGATAACTCAAATTCATGTGTCCATAACTGGCCACAGGGAGTTATGAATATTTCTTAAGGGATGGATTTTATAAGTCAATTTTTTTGTCTAGGTTGGTGCTTTATCATTATGAATTGGTTGTGAGTTTATTGTGCTGACATTTTGTATAATGAGAATTAGGATATAAATCTGATTGATAAATTACAAGCATGTAGAGTTTTGATTTCAATGGTTTGTTGGTAGTCGATACTATAACTTTTAGTGGACAGACGTTGGGATTGTGAGCAGAATCCACATCAAGAAAGTGATGACATTGGCATTCTCTGTATGAAACTTGTTTGGCAGCTACTGCCTTGGGATCTAGATTGATGGAGAGGTTGCTGCTGGGCTCAGTTTATAGCAGCTGGCGGAATGGAATAGAGATTGGGAGCTTAGCATGTAAGATGCTTTACTGAGAAGAAAATACCATGCTATTGCCATATGACTAGAAAATGCAGGGTAGCAATCATTTGTGAGTATTTTTAATATTTACCACAACATATATGATTCAGCCTTTATGCTCAGTTTTTTGACATGACTCATTCTGTTGTTGTGTTCTTCCACTGAGGGATTCATTTTTAATTATTAAGATTCTTTTTGAAAATTATTTTAGTTTGTTATTCTTTAGTATATCTTTTCTTTATTATACTTAGTTCTTGGATTTCTTTCACATTTCTTTCAAATTCTTTTGAGCTGTTGATGTTGAAAAGCTATTGTTATCTTCGAGTATATTCATATGCTATTTGAATTGGTTAAACAAAGTTGTAACTGATCTTTGCAATTCTTTCTCTAGGAAATCATGCATGTAAATAGAATTAGAAATAATTTCTGTGTGAGTACTAACTTTACAATGGAGAGACCTGTTTTTTGTGCATGAGTATTTATGCCTTTTTTAGGTCCTAGAGTTTTCTATTAGATTCCACATCCTATTTTAAGTAAAGCATCAGGTTGTTTTCAAATATGGAGAGTGTGTCTTCTTTCCAATCTATTCTAGTCCATTTTTTGGTCTTTTATTTGTCTAAGTACTGTAGCTATTACTAGAGCACTATATATAATAAAGGGGGATGTTCACATACATTTCTTGTTCTTAATTTTATAAGAAATTCTGTTTGTCAACAACTAATATGACTGTGTCAATGGACTTTTTGTGCATACCCTCTAATATGTTGATACCTTGATATCCATTTCTGTACATGCAATTTTAATGAAGCTATGTGGAAATGTGCCAAGATTCTATTTCAGCATAGATTAAAATAAATATGTTCTTTCTGAATTTGCATGTTAGTTTTGTATTATATTGATTATGTATGGTAAAATAATATTGGCTTCCAAAGAGTAAAAGCAATTGTTTATAATGATGTCATTAATGTGTTACTTGTTTTGATTTGCATGTGTTTTGTTAAGAATTTTTGCCTGTATACGTGTCAGAGTATTTGTCCTGAAGTTTTTTGCTTTTTTGTTTTTTGTTGTTGTTGTTTGGGTTTTTTGTTTGTTTCTTTGTATTTTAACAGAGTCTTTAACATTTATGATTATCAAGATAATTCTGGCTGCAGGCAGTGAATTTGAAAGTATTCTGTCTCTTTCTGCCTTATGCAAAACAAAAGAGGATATCCTGTGAAGTCTTCCTGGAAATTATGATGGATTCAACATTGATTCTCTGTGCTTCTGAATTTTCTTTAAGGTGAATCTCTTAACAAACAAAGCCCACATTTTTTTGACAGGGATGCTGTTTACATTAGTCTTATTGGGTCATAATTTTAGTAGAAAATAAAACCTTAGAAGTCCATCTATTTCAAGATTATTCAGTATTTCAAAGTACAAATTTCATAGTAACTTCTAATGATGTTTTAAATTTCAGGGACTCCATTGTAATTACAGCTTTTGTCTTGAGACTCATTCATTTGAAGCTGTTGAATCATTCTTTTAGTTCAAATATTTTCCTATTGTGTGTGTGTGTGTGTGTGAGTGTGTGTGTGTTTGTGTGAGTGTATGTGTGTGTTAGTGTTTATATTTAATGTTTAGGAGGGGGATTGTGTCATGAGAATGTTGAAACACTATCTTCTGGTTCGCAATGCTACTGTATACATGACCAGACATTATCCAAGGACCAGAACAAACCATGTTTGTCTTGTTCTGCCTTCCATTTTTGTGTCTGCCTTTCCATGTATTATGTCCTTCTTTGAACAAGCTCTCTGGTGTGGATAGTCAAAATAATGATTATAGATTTAAAAGGTATAGGACCTGTGTGATGTTGACTTAGGCTAAGGCGTTTTAAGAAATGAGAAGTTTCTAGGACAGTTAGAGGCAGGGGATGAACAAGCTAGAAAACCAAGCAATCTAGAGTCACTTAGAGTAAAAAACCTGGAGAAGTAAAAAGTGTGTTACATACATAATAGAAGGATCAAAGAGAAGACCATCTAAGGTATGGGAACAAAATAGACATCATGATGGAAATGGAAGGAGTTCCTCATTAAAGGAGTAAAGTGGCAAACAGAATCTCAATGTATTTTACAGTTCCACAATGAATAATCACAGACAGTGCTTATATTTATGTAATGAAATTATTTTCTTTTGGAGGATCTTTGATCTTTATACATGGCATATTTACTGTAATCCTGAGCTGTGAGTTCAGCTATACTTGGTTACTACATTTTAATGTATTTAGTTATAATTGACAGAAACCTATACTGTGCCCCCTTGAATTATCATATTTGAGATGATTTGTGTCATAATTTCCTATGATTTAATTTTATGATTTCTTTGAAGATGGGAGAACAAAGCCCAATAGAGTAAGGCTACAAAAAATATTTTGTAAATGACTATAAATTTAAAATAAATAATATTTCTGTCCTTACTTTTTCTCATATATATATATATATATATATATATATATATATATATATATACACACACACACATACATACATATATCTCCCTCGCTGTTGTTGTTCTTCTTCTCCTCGTTAATATGTGACCTGGATTCTCACTGACTAGAGCCACCTACATTTTCCAGCTTAGGATTAGCTTATATCGTCTGGAAGACATTGGAAAGTTTGCTGAGAAATGTGTAATACCAGCCTTTAGACTTGGTCTAAATAATAATATTATTATTCTATGTATGAAGGGTTAGGGTTACTATGCTCTGTTGCACCATCTTGTGTCACTTTGTGAAGAGTGACAAATTAATCTCCTGCTGAGAAGTGAGCTGGAGAGTTCATTGTCCTAGTCTCTGTAACACCTGTGGACCCTTATCCTGACACAAAATCTTTGACTTTTTGAAAGCCATTCCCTAGGTGTCCCTCTATCTAAAAGCTTCCACTGACATTATTTCTCTCTTCACAATAACAGATAAAAAAGTTTATTGTTTTTCCTTCTTTATGTCAATAGTGGTTGAAAACTGTCACATTTATTGAATAAGTATCTGTGTGAGAACAAGTTTATATCACAAAATGTATAACTTCTATATCCCTTCAGGCATGAGGTTTTTAATTTGGAAAACCATTAATCCTTCCATTACTGTGTAACAGCACACATAGTATGAAAAGACAGTTGTGTCCTCATTTGCTGTAGAACAAGACTGAATGTGACTGAATTGTATCTCTGCTGTACATAAACATTCTCATTCTGACAAGTGAAATATTGATGTTGTACGTAATGGTTTGTGAGATCATGAAGGATCTGAAACCACATAAGAACCCTTACACCTTACAGAATATTGAAATTTTTATTAATAATAGGTATTTATATTAAAAATTATATTAGATGAAAAAACTGTAATTTAAACAAAAGACAAATATAAAAAATCCCATATAATTTCTGTTGTGAAAAGAGGCAAAATCCTGTAACATTGTTACAAATTCATATAGCATGTCATGGAACACTCAAAAGTTAAGCAATGAAAATATCAGCAGAACAAAAAATAAAAAAACATACCATAATGTGAGAAAACTTATAATTTATTTTTAACCATACTGACTGGGAATAGAAAGAATGGTGAGCATAATCATCTTCACTCAATCTAATGCTACTGCTCATAACCTATGCATATTCAATCATTGCCAATCTTATTCTCATGCCTTTCCTTTGAGCAGGTCATCACAGTTATTGAGTAATTAAGTCCTAATTCCTCCTGTATGTAAGAAATTCAGGGATGGAAATAGAGAAAAGGATGAATACAAGGTTCTGTGACAGGCTCAATGTGGGCTCCAGCTCAAGGGGAGGCCCCACAAACTGACACCTATACTGAAGTAATGGGGCATTCACAAAAAGCGACCTATCATGACTGATCTCCAAAAGATCCAGCAAGAAGCTAAGACATTCAGATCCAGATACCAGCTCCCAGCCAAGAAACAAAAGCTGCTAAGGAGGCGGGCAACCCTGTAGGAAGACCAGCAATCTCAATTAACCTGGATTGGAGACATCTCTTAGATAGTGGGTCACTAACCAGGCAGCATACACCATCTGAGATGAGGCCTCCAACACACATATAGCAGAGGACTGCTTGGTCTGTGTTCAGTCAGATAAGATGCATTTAATCCTCAAGCACTGGAGGCCCCATGAATTTTAGAGGTTGGGTAGGTTAGGGACATCCTTGGTGATTCTGAGTGAAGGATGAGTGCAGGCATCCAGAGAAGAGGTATGAGACATGGAACCCTTTGTGGTGTGGAGCAGGAGGGGAATAAAATATGGAGTATAAAAATAAATAAATGCATGCATACATACAAACATACATACATAAAAACATACATATACTTATACATTCATACATAAAAATTAAATTTTAAGTTCTAGAAGGCATCAGAGTTTCTTCTTTCTTAATTTTCTTGGTTAATACAAATTATTAACTGAAATGTAAAGATTAGGAGAAGGAAGCAATCAAGAAGGTATAACATGTAGTATATTATGTCAGAATCATGGTTACCATATTCACTAAAATATTTACAAATAATACACATTTATACACATAT
This sequence comes from Rattus rattus, assembly GCF_011064425.1. NCBI lineage: Eukaryota > Metazoa > Chordata > Mammalia > Rodentia > Muridae > Rattus > Rattus rattus. Next base: position 122,280,899 of record NC_046160.1, on the reverse strand, counting down.
TTTATTACATTATTTCAATTAACTGATGAACATAGAATTATATTATTGACATATACCATACTTTATGACTGCTTTATTAATCAAAGTGCCTGCAGTTTTTGTAGTTGAGAGGTATTGTATATAGACAGATGCTATAGCTATCTACATAGCTGTATACCTAGTGCAATATTGTCCTTCTTATATATGCCAAGGTGTGGTAAAGCTTGGTCATGTAATAATGTTCAGATTTTGAAAGTTATTCTTGCTGCTTTCTTTTTTTTTATTTTTTTTATTAACTTGACTATTTCTTATTTACATTTGAATGTTATTCCCTTTCGGTTTCCGGCAAACATCCCCTCCCCCTCCCCTTCTTTATGGGTGTTCCCCTCCCCACCCTCCCCATTGCCGCCCTCCCCCAACAATCACGTTCACTGGGGGTTCAGTCTTAGCAGGGGGGACCAAGGGCTTCCCCCCTTCCACTGGTGATCTTACTTGAATATTCATTTCTACCTGTGAGGTCAGAGTCCAGGGTCAGCCCATGTATAGTCTTTAGGTAGCAGCTTAGTCCCTAGAAGCTCTAGTTGCTTGGCATTGTTGTTCATAAGGAGTCTCGAGCCCCTTCAAGCTCTTCCAGTTCTTTCTCTGATTCCTTCAACGGGGGTCCTTGCTGCTTTCAAATGATAAATTTGATTCCTTCTAACCCCATTTTATTAAGTAGACATATCTGATTTTGCCTATATCATGGCTAAAATGAATTATTTCTTTTCTTAAATAAAACTATACTTCAAGAAAATAATTAACCTCTTATCTGGCTATCTCTGTCTTTAATGTTTACACTTACTTGCTTATAGGAAAAGGCCTTGTAAGACATCTGAAATGTCCGTGCAAAACATCTCTGTTATGACATGACATTTATCGCAGAGAATCCTACCTTTAGAACATCAGGTTTTCCTATTCAATGGTGAGCACTGACAACGAACACTAATAAGAAGGAGAGTGAGAATTGCAGTATGTCCTAATATGAAACAATGATTAATAAACTCCATGGCCAAAGCAAATTCCACATAACTTTCCCTCACTGAGCTATGTCAGGACAGGAAAATCTAGGTCGGAATTGTTGTACAATCCACGGCCGATTTCCGTTTACGGGCTTCGTTTCACGATATAATCGGCCTGCTATTTATACCTCCCATTACATCCAATCTAGGAGTAGCACACATTGATTGAAAAGGAACACCCACTTCAATCATTAATCAAGGAAATTCCCCATAAAAATGCCCATAATCTAGACTGGCTGGGATATTTTTTCGTTTGAATTTACTCTTCCAAGAAGACTCTAGCCATCTTTCAAGTTGATATTAAAACTAATCAGCATATTAGAAAAATTTGGAAAAAAATTAAAATGCTGCAGAGAAGGATGTGTTCTTAATTGTTTTGTTTGCATGATCAGTAGAAGTCTCCAATAAGTTGTCTGTCACTCAAAGTCACATCATAACTTTAATCTCTGCTTTTACAACTAACATTGTCTTTTTAATCAAAATTGATGCACCTTTTGTTGCAGTTATATTTAAAAGTCTAATGATCACGTTTGGACTCTTCCTTTGTTGTGTGTGAGAAGGTTTCACTTATTCATTCAACTTAGCTTATGGACATCAAAAATATAGCACGATAGAATAGCTATGCTACTTATATTTTTACTTCCATTTGCTGGGAGAACCCTTTTCCAAACTTTAATCAAAGATGATGTGTGCTGTAATGGTGATTTGTGTTTCCAAGGTAACAACAAGTATGGTCTCAATTCCTAACCCAATCTTGTCTGAATTCCTCATTATATAATTGAGGCTATTAATACTATCAGTTGTCATTACAATATAATAATTCTTGTCACTCTGTTATTTGTGGCACTTTCATAGAATTTGGTTTTAACTATTCTTGAGTTGGTTACTTATTCTCTGTGACATTTTGTTTATTTTCTACATTTTCAAAATTTCTTTATTCTTTGAAGAGTTAGTTAGTGATGATATATAGCTTTAAACATGCTCATTGTGGAAAGTCTGTATTATTTCTCCAATTTTGACATGTGTTTTATTATGCATAATTGTTTGTGTTAATTTGTCAAATATTCAGGTGTTACTCTGATGGACTTGCCTTGCCACAATTGACTTTCCCTCTCTTGCATATTTCAAAATCCGTTTTAAAAAATATTTCATTTTTCAAAATATCTTAGCTGTAATATGTCAAGGGAGGTTATGATTTATACCAATTTGGTGTTTTGTTTGTAGCAACCTTTTATCTAGAGGATAATTTTTTCCGTAAGTTTAGGAAATCTTATTTTATTTTTTAATGAGAATATTTCCTATGGCTTTGCTTAAATAATCTTCCCTTTAATTTATACCATGACAATAAAATATATGATTGTTCTCTTTACAGTGTTCCAAACATTTCAATATTTACTCATCTACATTTCTGAATTTTCTAAATGTCTATTAATATGTGACTATCACTTTACATTATGTTTCAGTCTGGATGCTCAGTTTTTTTGACATTTTCGTGGTATTGCTGTGTCATTTGACTGACTGTATCTTTAGTAATGATTAGGCTTTTATTTTAGAATTATATCAACATTTAATTCATTAGCATATCTTTCCTTTTTTAACTCTCATATTTTATATTTCTTTCACATGTCATTCTATTCCTTTTGATTTGTAATTGTTGATGAAATTATTGTAGTCTTTGAGCATATTCAGATCCTTTTGAATTGTTTAAAAAAGCCTTAACTATAGTTTGTAATTCTCTCTACATAAAGTTATGCATGTAAATGGCACTAGAAATCATTTCTATGGGAGTACAGTCTTTGCAATGGGAAAGACTGTATTCCTGGCCATTTATTTACCATTTGTTTTACAAGTGTACATGTGCCAAGTACCAAGAAGAAGATCAATGATCAAAAAATTCGGGGTTGGGGATTTAGCTCAGTGGTAGAGCGCTTGCCTCGAAAGCACAAGGCCCTGGGTTCAGTCCCCAGCACCAAAAAAAAAAAAAAAAAAAAAAAGAAAAAGAAAAAAATCATGATAGGAAAAATAAGGAAGTCACCATTAGAGGAAATATGTGGTAAACAAAGAACCTCAATGTTTTTTTAATTAATAAACGAATAAATCACAAAAAAATTATATTTGTATAGGAAACTAATTTTATAATTACTATGAAGACAGTAGAGTTTCACATGTACATTATAGTACGATTGCAAATATTTGGTTAATAAATATGAATTCACACTATAAATGAGGTTTCTTTTCCTTTTCTGTTTTCCTTTTTGAGATAAGATTGCATATATTCCACATTTCATTCAAATTCATAATTCTTCTAACATATTGCTTTACTGGAATTGAACACAATGTTGTAGGCATGCAAAAAATTCTTCTATAAGTTCCCTGTGTCCTGGGAAAATAATGTACAATTTGATGAAACAAATTCTACTTAAGTCCTTTTCTTCTCAGACATTGACACTACTTGTTGTTTCCTCTAAAGGTCTCACAAATGATGTTATAATATAACAGGAATATATGCAAATAATGTTCCTTTCTGTTCAATAAAATCAGCCCTGACCACTACAGCTTTAACAGAGACACCCATCTCTGGATCAAGAGTTCTTTCCGTTCAGTGAGCAGGCTTGAACACAGATTATCCAGCATGAAGTTGGGCCTCATCTGGGTTTTCTTTGTTGCACTTTTGAAAGGTATTTGATACATAAAAAGATATATTGAGTGTGTGATTGTGTGAGAGTGACAGGGACAGCGGATATTTGTGACAGTTTACTGACTGGATTTTCTATGTTTGCAGGCTTCCAGTGTCAGGTGCAGCTCGTGGAGACAGGGGGAGGCTTGGTGCAGCCTGGGAAATCTCTAAAACTCACCTGTGCCACCTCAGGATTCACTTTCAGTAACGCCTGGATGAACTGGGTCCGCCAGTCTCCAGAGAAGGGGCTAGAGTGGATTGCTCAAATTAAAGTCAAATCTAACAATTATGCAACCTACTATGCGGAGTCTGTGAAAGGAAGATTCACCATCTCAAGAGATGACTCCAAAAGCAGCGTTTACCTGCAGATGAATAGCTTAAAAGAGGAAGACACTGCCATTTATTACTGTGCCAGGCACAGTGAGAGGCCATCAGTGTAAACCCAGACACAAACCTCACTGCAGGAACACTCAGTACCTGTAGAGGGCACAGAGTTCACATGGATATCAGAGTCAGTGTAGAGTCAGGTGCAGACAGAATCGAATGCTAATGACTGTTGTCATGCCATTTAATGTCTCCACAGAATGTTCCATGTGCTTGTGATTGGTAAATTGTAATTTCTGTGAGAACAGTTCTTCTTCTTTTTTTTTTTACTTAAACAAACAGAGACACACACAAGTAAACAGCACAAACATATAGTTCACATACACACAGTTAAAACTCGAGAAATCCTAAAATCTCTTCTACTTTTTGAAATGAGTATGTTGAAATCTCCATGGTTAAATGGTTAAGAAGATTTGCATTTTTAGTGAGGCTTCCCCATCAGAAAATTCACAGCAAATTGTCAGGGGTATTCAGATTATGAAAGTAATTTGGAACGCACTGCTATTTACACAACCTAGGAACTCTCAAGTATTAGTGCTTTTCCTAAAAATTTTGCACATCAGTAACATCTACCTCATTTATATTTTTAGCTGACTCAGTTATTGGTCTGTATCTGCTTCATCATAGATATGACTTTTTTGTTGTTGTTGCTGTTCTACAAAAACCTGAAACCTGTGTTCTCAACACTGACAAGAGCCACCTCCCTTACATTCATCTGAGGCCCAGGCTCTATCGCTTGTGTAGAATTGGGGAAGTTTGTTGGCAAAAGTTTGGTCCAAGTTTTCCCGACCCCTTCTTCTTTGTCCTGGTATAGACACATTACAAATTGTAAACGTGATTTAGAAAAATAATTGTATGCTAAACCTAAATATTAATCTTCTATGGATGACAAACTGACCATCTTCAGTTCCACCATCTTGTGCCACTTTGGGAAGAGTGGCAGTTGAGTCTCCAGGTGAGCAGTGACCTGGAGAGTTCAGTGCCCAAATCTCTGTCAGACACATGGACCCTCATCCTGATAATTACCTGCTTGCCAGTGAATCTTTGCCTTTTTGAAAGCCATTCCCTAAGCAACCCTCAATCTAAGATACCCCTTTGACAATAATCCTATCCTCACAATTAATTTTGAAATGGTTTCTTCTTTTTAGTATATTATGTCATTATTGGTAAGAAACTGGCCTCATTATGGAACAAAGTTTATGTGAGAATAAGTTTTTCTCAAAGGTGCTTACTTATTTTCCATATTCCTTCATTTATGATTCCTGTAGAGAATTTGGTAAACAATTATTGTACCATTCCATTACTGAGTCACACCTGACTCAGTATGAAAAGACAGCCATGACTTCATTTGCAGTAGGTCAAAACTGAATATTTTTGAATTGAATCTCTGATGTACTTAACAGCCGTGAAGAGAGCTATTCTTCATTCACAAAACAGGGAAACTGTAATCCTATCTAATGGTGTGTGAGATCATGAAGGATCTGAAAAAACAACAAAGCTCTTATACATTAGAACCTTCTAAAATTTTTGTTATAAATATTATATTAAAAATTGCCTTATTGCTAGAAACCTGCCATTTAAACAAATCACAGATATAACATGAAACCATGTAATTTCTGTTGTGACAACAGGCAAAATTCTGTAACATTGTTAATATGCAGATAACAGGTCAAGGAAGACACAGAGGTGCAGCCATGAAGACATTAAGCAGAACAAAGAAACAGATAATAGTGGAAGAAATCATATAATTTTTTTTGTCCATTCTGGTTGCAAATAGAAAGTTAGTGAGTACAATCATCTCTACTCAATTCTTTCAACACCTAGCATTCCTGCTGACCCCTTTTTCATATCAAACCTTAGCCCTTCGTATTTTCATGCCTTTTCTTTGGGTAGTTTGTCACAGTTTTTGAGTGATTACAATGGCATTTCATAAAATTTGTCTCCATATTGTGACTCTCACAATCTTTCCACTTGTTCTACCATGATGTTCCCTAACCTTGTATTAGGTGCTATTAGTGTTTAATTTAGTATATATCAAATGACACCAAGTTTATATAATCTGTTGTACTATGATAAAAGGGGAAAAGATAAAAGGACAAAATAAATCAATTGTGCAGGGGATGAGGAGCAGATACAAAAGGGTGAAGGTATGTTTCCTGATTCTACAGAGATATTTCCCTCCAATTTAACCATATACAAGTTTCAGAAATCATATTCTATGTTCCTTGAGGGACAAATGATTTAACAGATATCACTTCACTTTAGTTCTAGACTCCAAGTCATGGTCCTAGGAATCTACAGAATCAGACATGACACAATCCAAAACCCTTTTTGAGTCCCAATGAAGACAGTGGGTCTCATAGTGGAATGCATCTCTCAGTTGGAAAACTAGGACTTGACAATATTTTCTCGTGGAGAGGCAACTTAACATCTCCTCCTGATGAGGCTCGGCCGCAGTTAGTATGGAGTATTGTACCTGGGAAGAGGCTGAATTGGAAATAAGGGAAAAATCAGAGCAGGGTCTTAGAATGGATGTTATATTTCCTCATGTTGTCACAGGTATGTCCCATTAATTCATGGAAACAGTTATGACATACTTACCATTTGATTTGTAGTTCTACATAAAATGTGGATGTCATAAAAAGATAAATAAAAGGGAAAAAAATTAAACCCTTAAAAATCATTTACGAAATGCTCCTATTTAAGCTTACATAGTTTTTTTAATTGCAGCACACACCACCTGTTTTGTATAAATTATAATGGAACTACAAACTTCAAATTAATTTTTAATATCAGCAGTTACCATGGTTAATTTATTTTTACTCTTTCTATATTTATGTACATTGCATTATAATATTCTGCATAGACAGATAGGGCATAGTTGATTCTGTGGCCAAAACCATGAAAAAATAATTTTTTGTATCATAAATATGCAGTAATTACAAGGTAATTCTTAAAATCTTTCCCAGTCCTTCACTATATATATGATACTTTCGACTAGTCAGTTACCTTAAACTTGAAGAAACTCATTCTGAAACTTGTAGCAGATATTGATTTTCTTTACCTCTTCCCTTACTGATAGGGAACTTTGAGGTCTCCACCTATAATAAGCACATCTTGTTCAGGCACTATTATCAAAGTTTCTATGTTCAACATTACTATCCTGAGTAGAAGGTGTCAGCTCATAGTACTAACCTGGTTGTCTCTATCTTGAAATTTGTCTGCACCCTCTTCAAGAATTTTTTTTTTGATTTTGACTTGTAAGGTTTGCAGTGAACCTGTATAAACTGTACTTGGACTTTTCCTGGTCATTCATTCTTCACAGGTGTCCATGAAGTGGATCTCTGTGATAGTCTTCATCTGTAATTGAAAAACAAACACTTCTTTGATGGGTGTATGGGAGATTTTATCCAAACTTCTATGGGAGTCATTAGACTACAGTTGGAAATTATACTTATTTCTTGCAGGCATGACACCATCAGAGTTTATTCTGATATTGTGGGCTACTGTTATTTTTACACTTTTGTAATATGCATAATGGCTTTTCTGAAGTAACCAACCAGTATATGAATATATTTCAGGGTTATTCGAAAGGATTGATCCTATTTCCAAAAGTTTTCAGGTAATAAAGAATCTAATTCTTGACAGTCCAGTGACCTAGGCAAAAACACTAATACTAATCTTTTTCCTAAATAAATATGTATAAAAGTACTCTTAATGACTTTCTGCTAATTCATATATTGATGTGAATGTAATATTTCTTAAGAGAGAAATTCCTCCTGGATCGGATGGGATCTGGTAACACATTACAATTGTAAACTATTCAGACAGTGAGACACCTTGGAACACTCATTCCTAAACTGAGATCATCTTCCATTCCCTCACCTCAGGACCAAGTGAATCCTGCAGAAGATGAGGCAAAAAGAACTAGAGTCATGAAGGCCACAGTACATCAAGGGAAACAGGCTGGCTAAACAAATAATGACTAAAAGCATATATGAACTCAGAGACTGTCCCAATATTCACAAGGCCAGATATAATATTTTTTCTCCATCTTTATTAAATTGGGTACTTCTTATTTACATTTCAATTGTTATTCCCTTTCCAGGTTTCCAGGCCAACACACCCTCCCCTTCTATATGGGTGTTCCCCTCCCCACCCCCCCATTACCGCCCTCCCCCCCAACAATCACATTCACTGAGGGTTCAGTCTTGACCTGAACAAGGGCTTCCCCTTCCACTGGTGATCTTACTAGGCTATTCATTGCTACCTATGCAGTTGGAGCCCAGGGTCAGACCATGTATAGTCTTTGGGTAGTGGCTTAGTCCCTGGAAGCTCTGGTTGGATGGCATTGTTGTTCATATGGGGTCCCAAGCCCCTTCAAGCTCTTTCAGTTCTTTCTCTGAATCCTTCAACGGGGTCCCGAGAGTAAAAGGCCTGATATAATCTTAGTGCTGCGATTAGAAGTGGACACAAGCCACTGTCCCTCAGCAAGAAGTTATCATCGATTGAAAAGTAAAGAAAAGAAAATACTTTTTTTTTTCAAAAAGCCTCACTTGTTATAAAAATATCTGTTTGTGAACGCCTAATTTCCAGGATGATAGGAGCAATGCAATACAAAATAAAAGTAGATTTGGAGATCTTTTCATTAATAATTTTTCATAAGTTTTAATTCCTTATAGGTCTTTTGCTTACACACTCTGGTTTCATGTTTTGAGTTTTTATTAGATAGCTTTCTGTGAAAATGTGTCTGCTTCTGTGTCTGTGTGTGTTTTTTGTGCTGTTTCCATGGCTATTATGTTTCTTTTCTTTTTTTGTCTCAGAAAGGATGTTACTTTTAATTATATCCTGATTTATTTTACCATTTATAAATGCCTTTTTTTTTCCTACTGAGAGAAAACGAGGAGGGATGTAGACTTAGTTTGGAGGTGATGTAGAGAACTGGGAAAATTTTTGGCAACAATATTCAGACTATATTGAATGGAAACTTGTATATTCAGTAAAAATAGAAAAGATATTGTATTTGTCTACCATAATTTTAACATTAATTTCTGTGCCTCTCTAGTCACAGGTACTTGGTTAGCCTTAATGTAACAGGAATTATTTCCATTCCATTGTTCAGGCATTAGTGCAATTAGATAGCAGATCTTCTAAATGTCAAATAGCCACTGCTATATTTTGAGAATATATTATAGGAACAGCTACTGTTTTACTTCAGTGTCTTCATTGCTTGATGGTGGTATTGATCTCTTTGATCTAATACCAGTCTGTACAGAAAATTATAGTGCTAGAAAATTCTGTCTTCAGGGAGAAATGCTTCCAGGTCTGCTCCAAAGAAATTCCCCCAATCTCTGGCCAAGGCATGTGGTTTTTGTAGTAATAAGAATTAATATTCAACTTCTGGAAGGCATCAGAAGTTTCAGGCCCTTTCATCTCTCTAATCTCTTTTGGTTCATACCAGTTATTTACTGAAATTGAAAGATTTGGAGATGGAATCAACCAAGAAGAAGTGACATGTAGTGTATTCTTTCCACATCGTGGTTACCACAGTTGATTCAATATTTGTAATTTCCATTCATTTATTTTCAAATTTTATTGTTATTTTTGTTTTGTTATGAATAGAGAACTATATTCTGCATATGTACCGTATTTCATGCCTGATTTATTAATCAATTTGTTCATAGTTTTTTAATTGATAGATATGCTTTCACAGAGAGTTGATACATGCCTATCTGTATAATTGTATACCTAGTACAATAATGTCTACTGTTTATATTCTAAGGAAGGGTATATTTTATTCATGTAATAAAAAGTTTTCACATTTTTGAAAAAATATCCTTGATGCTTTCATATGTTAAATAGGTTTTCTGACAATCAACCCCATTTTTATTAATAGATATGTAGAAATTTGCCTATATCATGGCTAAAATGAGTTATTTCATTGCTTAAATCAAACTATTTTTCATGAAAATAAATTAACCTCCTGTATTGTATCTTTCTTGGTTTTAATGTTTCCACTTACTTGCTTATGGAAAAAGGACACTTAACATCTGCAGTGTTCAATCAAAAATATCTCTGTGTTATGACAAAGGCAGTTATGGCAGAAAATCCCACCCCTTGAACCCCAGGTTTTCCTGTTCAATGGTAAGCACTGACAATGAACACTAAGAAGAGTTAGACTTGCAGTGTATCGTCAAATGCAACTATAATGAATAAACATCCTAGCCAAAGCAAATTCCAGGTGACGTTCCATCACTTAGGAATATCAGGACAGGAAAACTGTATGTGGAAATTGATGCAGAGTCCATGGAGGACTTCTGTTTACTGGCTTGGTTTCATGATATAATCAGCCTGGTCTTTATACCTCACAGTAAGACCAATACAGGAGTGGCACAACTTTATGGAAAGGGCATACACACTTCTCTCATTAATCAAGAAAATGCCTCATAAAATTGCCCATCAGCAAGTTTGGTTGGAGTATTTTTTCATTGAGGTTTACTCTTTGAAGAAGACTCTAGCCATTTTCAAGTTGACATTAAATGCATACAGCACATTAGAAAATTTTGAAGAAAATTCAATGTGCTGCATAGGACAATGTATTCTAGAATGTGTTGGTGGGGTATTCAGTAGAAGTCTATAAGTTACATGCTTTCATGCACAGTCACAGCACCGGCACTATACTCTGCTTTTTAGAATTAGCAGTTAGTCTGTTTAATGAATATTGGTGCATCTTTTGTTGCAGGTATTTTTAAAAGGGTAATATTTCTTTTGTATTCTTCATTTAATGTGTGTGAGAATATTTTACCTATACTTTCTAAATATTTTTTGATTGACATCAATTATATTGCTCATTAGAATACCTATGGTGTTTATATTTGCTTTAAGTTGCCTTTTACAACATTTAACTAAGGATTAAGAATGCTGTTTTGGTGATGTGTGTTTGTGACGCAGCAACAACAATTGTAGCATTATGTAATACACTTTTTTTGCCTGAATTCCACATTGAATAATTGAGACCATTAATACAAATAAGTGCTTTTAGAAGGAATATAATAATTCCTGTCATTTTTTTTGGTGGCATTTTCTTAGAACTGGGCCTTAACTCTTCTAGGGATGACTACTTAATCTCTGTGACATTGAGAATGTTTATTCTCTTCAGGTTAAATATTTCTTTTGCTTTGTGGAGATGGGTTTGTGATAATATGTATCTTTAACCATTTTCAATGTGAAAAATTTGTGTTTTTTCCTCCAATTTTGACACATAATTTTATTACATATAACTGTCTGTGTTTGTCAAATATTCAGGTATTACTGTGATGGACTTGCCTTTATAAGTGAATTTTACCTCTCTTGTATGTTTTAAAATCCTTCTTAATATATATATATATACACATATTTGTTTTTAAATATTTTTCTATAAAAATTCACAGGAAACATCTCTTCTTTTCCAATTTGGTGTTCTATTTGTAGCCCAATTATATATAGATCGATATTTCTTTTTGTACATTTAGCAAATTTGATTTTATGCTTGTAATAAGAATATTCTTTATGCATTTATTGTAATATATTTCTGTTTTTTGAATGCCCACAATAAGAAAATTGGATATATATCTTAGTGGTCTTTCAAAACATTCCCAATTTAATCATATGCATTTTAAATCATCTAATTAGTTAGTAATATATGACTTATTACTTTACTTGATTTTTGATATTGTGGTCTTTATGAGGTGAAGTATGACACAGGATGGGGCAAGGCCTGCAATTGCTCAGGGAGAAGGTGGGGAAAGGACAATGTTCTGTAAAGTGGGAGAGAAAAAAATGAAGAAGTATGATTGAGGCAGTGTAGGACAACCCAAATCCATGTGCCCATAAATGGCCACAGGGAGTTATGAATATTTCTTAAGTGATGGATTTTATAAGTCAATTTAACCTACCTAGGTTGGTGCTTTATATCATTATGAATTGGTTGTGAGTTTATTGTCTTGACATTTTGTAGAATGAGAATTAAGATATAAAACTGATTGCTAAATTACAAGCATTTGGGGTTTTTATTTTAATGGTTTCTTGGGAGCTGATACTATAAACATTAGTGGGCAGGTCCTGAGAGTGTGAGCAGAGTCCACAGCAAAAAAGTTGTGACATTGGCACTCTCTCTCTCTCTCTCTCTGAAACTGGCTTAATAGCTTCAAACCCCGGGAACTAGATGGCTGGAAAGGTTGCTGCTAGGCGCATACAGTAGCAGTAGGCAGAATTGGGAGCATAGAAGGTGAGATGCTTTGCTGATTCAGATAAAAATGCCCAGCTAATGCCATATGGCTAGACAATGCAGGCTAGCAAGTGTTTGTGAGTATTTTGAATAATTAACACAAAATGTATGTTTCAGCCTTTATGGTTAAGTTTTCTTTACATGATAAATTCTGTTGTTGTGTTCTTCCACTGAGGGTTTCTTTTTTAATTATTAAGATTCCTTTTGGGAATTATCTTATTTGTTATTCTTTAGCATATTTTCCTTTATAATACTTATTTCTTGCATTTCTTTCACATTTCTTTCAAATTCTTTTGAGATGTTGATGTTGAAAAAGCTACTGTTATCTTGGAGTATATTCCTTTTCTATTTGAATTGGTAAAGCAAAATTAAAACTGATCTTAAGTATACTTTCTCTAGAAAATCATGCATGTAGTTAGAATTAAAGATTTCTGCGTGAGTACTAACTTTACAATTGAGAGACCTGTTGTCTTGGCCATTTATATTACATTACTTTGTGCAAGAGTACTTATGCTTTTTTTAGGTCCAAGAGTTTTTCATTAGATTCCATATCTTATTTTCAGTAAAGCATCAGGTTATTTTCAAATCTTGATTGGTTGTTATCTTAAAAATATATTCCAGTCCGTTTATTGTGTCTTTTATTTGTCTAAGTGTTGTAGCTATTACTAGAGCATTATATAGAATAAAGAAGGAGACGGTGCACATAAGTTTCCTGTTCTTAATTTTATAAGAAATTATGTTTGTCAACAATTATATAACTGTGTCAATTGTTTTATTGTATATACCCTCTAATATTTTGATAACATGACATTCATTCCTGTCCCTGTAACTTTTTCATGAAGCTATGTATAAAGGTGCCAAGATGGTATACCAACATATATTAAAATAAATATGTGGTTTATGAATTTGCATTTTTTATATTATATTGATTATGTATGGTGAACTAATATTGGCATCCAAAGTATAAAGCAATTATTTATAATGAATGATCTCATTAATGTGTTACTTGTTTTGCTTTGCATGTGTCTTGTTAAGAATTTTTGCCTGTTTATTTGTCAGAGAATGTGTCCTGAAGGTTTTCTTTTTCTGTTTGTTTGTTTGTTTTTTAATTAGAGTCTTTACCACGTTTGATTATCAAGTAAATACTGGTTTCATGGAATGAATTTGAAAGTATTATGACTCTTTCTGCCTCATGCAAAAGATGATATCCTGTAAAGTCTTCCTTGAAATTATGACAGATTCAACATTGAAGTTCTGTGCTTCTGAATTTTCTTTAAGGAGAATCTCTTGACAAACAAAGCCTACCTCCTTGACAATGATGCTGTTTACATTTGTCATATCATCAGGGCATAATTTTAGCAAAAAAATACAACCTTGTCAAGATTATTCAATATTTCAGAGGACAAATTTCATAGTAACTTCTAATGATGTTCTAAATTTCAGAGAATTGGTTGGAATGACAGCTTTAGTCCTGAAACTCATTCATTTGAAGCTATTAAGATATTCTTTTTGTTCAAATATTTTTCCTCTTTTAGTGTTTCTCTCTCTCTCTCTCTCTCTCTCTCTGTGTGTGTGTGTGTGTGTGTGTGTGTGTGTGTGCTTATATTTAATGTTTAGGAGGGGGATTGTGTCATGAGATTGTTGAAACATCATCTTCTTTGATAAACTGATTACCTAGGCTACTGTATACATGAACAGACACTATCCAAGGAGCAGAACAAACTATGTTTGTCCTGATCTGCGTTCCATTTTTGTGTGTGCCTCCCCATGTTTGATGTCCTTCTTTAAACAAACTCTCTGGGGTTCATTTCATAATAAGGGTTATAGATTTAAAAAGAATGGCATCTTTGTGATCTTTACTTCAGCTAAGGAACCTTAAGAAATGAGAATTTTCTAGCACAATAAGAGGCAGGGGGATGAGCAATGCTAGAAAACCAAGCAGACTAGCATCACTTAAAGTAAAAAACCTAGAGAAGTAAAAATGTGTTACATAAGTAAAAGAAGGATCAAAGAGAAGACCATCTGAGATGTGGGAACAAAACCAACATAATGATGGAAGTGGAAGGAGTTCCTCATTAAAGGAGCAAAGCTACAAGCACAGATTTTCAATGTATTTTATTATTGATCAATCAAAAATCAGTGATAGTATTTATATTTATGTAATGAAATTATTTTCTTTTGGAGGACCTAACGTTGAGCTTTATACATGGCATATTTATTGCAATCCTGAGCTGTTGGTTCAGCTATACTTGGTGACTTCGATTTAATGAAGGTATTTATAATTTATTGAACCTTATACGGTGCCCCCTTGAATTATCATATTTGAGATGATTTGTGTCATAATTTCCAATGAATTAGTTTTATGATTTCTGTGAAGATGGGAGAAGAGCTTCAGATGTACAAAGTCCAACAGAGTAAGGCTGCAAATAATATTTTGCTAATGACTATAAATTTATACTAAATAATATTTTGTCCTTATTTTTCTCTTTTATTTGGGAGACAAAATTTCATAAAGACCAAATTTAATCAAATTCAATGTTCTCCTATTATATGGCTTTATTGGAAAGGATTAAAATGTGTTGTGCTTTCAAAGAAAGTTCTCTACCACTAGCTATGTCCTAGGAACTTAGTCGTATTTGATTCTACATCTGCTAAATTAGTCTTTCTTTTTTCTTAATCATTGACAGCAATCTATGTTTCCTTTATGGAACCCATATCTCTGGTTATAATATAGTAGGAAGACATGCAAATTATGTTCCACTCTGTTCATGAAAATCAGCACCGACACTACAGCTTTAAGAGACACACAACTCTGGATTCACAGGTCTTCCCATTCAGTGGTACGGCTTGGAAACAGACGATCCAGCATGGAATTGAGCATGATCTGGGTTTTCCTTGTTGCTCTTTTGAAAGGTAATCAATACATAAGAAGATATAGGAAGTGTGTGATTGGATGTGAGAGACAGGGACAGTGAACAATAGGTGCCAGATCTCTGAATGGATTCTCTGTTTGCAGGTGTACGGTGAGAGGTGCAGCTTGCGGAGACAGGAGGAGGCTTAGTGCAGCCTGGGAATTCTCTAAAACTCTCCTGTGCTCAGAATTCACTTTCCGTACAGCCTGAATAAACTGGATCTACCAGGCTCCAGGAAAAGGGCTGGAGTGGCTTGTTCTAATTGAAGACAAATCTAATAAGTTTGCAATATCATATTTGGAGTCTGTGAAAGGAAGATTTACCATGTCACAAGACGATTCCTATAGTAGTGTTTATCTACAGATGATCAACTTAAAAGAGGAAAACACTGCCATTTATTACTGTACTTGGCACTGTGAGGCGCCATCAGAATAAACCCAGACACAAAACTTCTGGCAAGAACCCTCAGTACCTGCAGAGGGCAGAGAGTTCACATGGATATCAGAGTCAGTATAGAGTCATGGGCAGAAGTAATTTAGTGCAGTTTCTGAGATTTTTTTAATTCATTCTATCTAATAATTAAAAATAATGTTCCTTTACCTTTTGATTTGTACAATGTGCAACATCTGTGAAAAAAATTCATTTTCCTTTGATTTAAAAACACTCATAGTACACACACACAAACAGACACATAAACACACACACACACACACACACACACACAAACACAGAGAGAGACAGAGACAGAGAGACAGAGAAAGGGAGAGAATGTTTAAACTAATAAATGCTAAAAATGTCCGCTAATTGTAGAAATGAACATTTTGAAACTTCCATGCACAAATGTTTTGAAACATGTGCAGTATTGGTGAGGCTTCTCGATATAGAGTTTCAAGTCAAATTCTCAGTGGTATTCAGATGATGAAAAGTAATTGGGGACACACTCTGGTCTATACACTATAGGAGCTCCCTTGTATGTCTGCTTTTCCTCAGAAATCTGCACCTCAGTAACAAATCTGCCTCAATTGTATTTTTTAGCTAATTTAGTTACTTTATGTATATGTACTTCATCATATATATATATATATATATGATGTTTATTTATTGTCGTTGTTTTCACTGTTGTTGATTTTCTAGAAACACATGTGACCTGCTTTCTCAATACTGACCAGAGCCACCTCCATTATTCAGCTTAGGGCCAGCCTATATCACCTGGAAAGGCTTGGAGGAGTTTCCTGAGAAATCTTCAATACCAGCATTCATAACACTTTTTAAATCAAAATATTAATATTTTATCGAAGAAGGACTTATTATGTTCTGTTCCACCATCTTGTGCCACTTTGGGAAGAGTGACAGATGAGTCTCCTGCTGAGATGTGAGCTGGAGTGGTCATTCTCCAAGTCTCTCTCACACATCTGGACCCTCTTCCTGATAATTACCTGCCTGACACAGAATCTTTGTCTTATTGAAATCCATTCCCTAGGTGGCCCTTTATTTTAAAACTTCCTCTGACATTACTCCTATCCTCACAATAATGGATAAAATAATTTCTTGTTTACTTCCTTGTGTCAATATTGGTAGAAATCAGGCATATTTATTGAACAAGTATTTGTGTGAGAACAAATTTATATCACAAAATGTATAACTTCTACATCCCTTCAAACATGATGCTTATAGCATTATTGGAATACAGGTAATTAATTTTAAACATCCATTCCTGAGTAACCACAGGTGTAGCATAAAAAGACAGTCGTGTCCTCATTTGCAGTAGGACAAGACTGAATATGATTAAATTGAATCTCTGCTGCACATAAAAGTCAACAGAGTTTCTCTTCAGCCCAACAACTAAAATATTGACGTTGTATATAATGGTTTGTGAGATCATGAAGGATCTGACACCACAGCAGGGCCCTTACACCTTAGAGCCTATGGAAAATTTTATTAATTATAGATATTTATATTAAAATTATATTAGGTCTAAACAACTGCCATTTACTCAAAACACAAATATAATAAAAAACTATGAAATTTCTGTTGTGAAAACAGGCAAAATTCTGTAACATTGTTACAAATGCAGAAAACAGGTTATGGAACCCACAAACGTGCAGCAATGAAAATATTCAGAAGAACAAAAAAGAAAAAAAAAAACAGAACATAGAGGAAGAAGTTTTATAACATATTTCAATCATTCTGGGTTGGAATAAAAAAAATTGTGAGCATAATCATCTTCACTGAATTCTTTCTCAGTCTAACGCTACTGCTGATAACCTACTTGTATTCAATCACTGCCAGTCTTATTCTTATGCCTTTCCTTTGGGCAGATTTCACAGTCCCTGAGTTATTAAGCATAAATCTTTCTTTCTGAGAGAAATTCAGGGATGGAGTCGGAGAAGCGTCTGAGGAATTGAAGGTCCAGCAACAGGTCCAAAGTGGGTTCTAGATGAAGGGGAGACCCCAAGACTTGACACCAATACTGAAGTTATGGAGCATTCACAAAAAGGGGCCTACCATGGCTTATCTCCGAAAGATCCAACAAACGAATAAAAAAGCTAATAGAGTCAGATGCAGATATGAGCTCCCAACCAAGAAACAAAAGCTACTAAGGAGAAGGGAAACCTTGCCGGAGGAAAAGCAATCTCAATTATCCTAGATTGCTGAGGTCTCTTAGACACTGGATCACCAACAGGTAGCATACAACAGCTGAGATAAGGCCTCCAACACAAATACAGCAGAGGACTGCTTGTTCTGGCTTCAGTCAAATAATATGCATCTAATCCTCAAGAGACTGGAGGCCCCAGGAAGTTTGGAGAACTCGTGGTTTGGGTACATCCTTGGTGAGACTGAGTGAGGGGGGGAATGTGAACAGGCAGAAAGGAGGTATGAGATATAGACACCTTGGTGGTTTGAACCAGGAGGGGAATAAAATATGGCATATAAAATAAATAAATGCATACATATATACATGTATACATAAGAATTAATCTTTAACTTCTGGAGGCATCAGGGTTCAAAGATCCTTTCTTCTTTCTTACCTCTCTTAGTTACTACAAAATTTTGACTGAAATCTAAAGATTTTGAGATGGAATCAAATAAGGAGATATAAATTTTGATATATTATTTCTGAATCATGGTTACCATATTCACTAAAATATTTGCAAATTGCATCCATTTACTTACAGATTTTATTACATTAGTTCCCTTAACTGATAAATATAGAATAATATTCTGCATATATACCATATTTTTATGACTGGTTTATTAGTCAAAGTACCTGTAGTTTTTGTAGTTGATAGATATTGTACATAGACAGATTATAAGGCTATCTACATAACTGTATACCTAGTGAAATATTGTCTGTTTTATATGTGAAGGAGTGGTATAGCTTGGTCATGTAATAAGCAATTTTCAGATTTTTTGAAAATTATCCTTGCTGCTTTCATATATTAAATTTGATTACTTACTTTTAATTCCATTTTAATTAAGTTGACATGTAGGAATTTGCCTATATCGTGGCTAAAATGAATTATTTATTTTCTTAAATGAAGGCATTGTTCATGAAAATAAATCAACAACCTATCTTGGCTATCTTTGTCTTTAATGTTTGCACTTACAGGCTTATTGAAAAAGGACACACAAGACATCTGCACTGTCCATGCAAGATATCTCTGACATGTCATGGCAGTAATGGCAGAGGATCACAGCCATAGAAACCCAGGTTTTCCTCTTCAATGGTGAGCACTGACAATGAACACTAAGAATAAGGAGAGTGAGAGTTGCAGTGTATCCTAATATGCAAGAATGATGAATAAATATCATGGTCAAAGCAAATTCCTGGTGACCATCCCTCACTGAACAATGAAGGACAGGAAACTCTACATCAGAATTGATGCAGAATCCATGGAGGACTTGCCTTTCCTGGCTGGGTTTCATGATATAATCAGCCTGCTCTTTATACCTCCCTGTACAACAAATCTAGGAGTGGCACAAATTGATGGAAAGGGCACACACACTTCAAACATTAATCAAGAAAATGCCTCATAAAATTGCCTATCACCTAGACTGGTTGGAGTATTTTTCATTGAGCTTTACTCTCCAAAGAAGATGTTATCACTTTTCAAGTTGACATTAAAAGTAGTCAGCATATTAGACAAATTTGAAGAAAACTTCAAGTGTTGCTGAGAAGGATATATTCTTGAGTGTTTTAGTGGCATGTTCAGTAGAAGTCTCCAAGTTATCTGTCTCTCACTCAAAGTCACATCATTTACATTAATCTCTGCTCTTAGACCTAGCAGTTTGCCCTTTTAATGTATGTTGCTGCACCTTTTGTTGTAGATACATTTAAAAGTGTAAAGATCATGTTGGATTCCTCTTTTGTTGTGTGTGAGAAGGTTTCATTTATTCCTTCTACTTAGCCTATGGATTGACATCATTAATATTACAGGTCAGAATAGCTATCCTAGTTATATTTTTATTTCCATTTGCTGGGAGAACACTTTTCTGAACTTTAAACAAATATAATATGTGCTATAATGATAACATTATTGTGTTTCTAGAGCAGCAACAACAATGGTCTCATTTCCTAACCCAATCTTGCAGGAATTCCTTATTATATAATGGAGGCAATTATACAAACACTTGTTATAGAAGAAATATAATAATTCTTGTCATTTTGTTATTTGTGGAATTTTCTTAAAAGTTAGTCATACATATTCTTGAGTTAGATACTTATTCTCTGTGGCATTGTGTTTATTTTCTTCATTTTAAACATTTCTTTATTATTTATGGAGATCAATTAGTGATAATATGAATCTTTAAACATTCTCAATGTTAAAAGTTTGTTTTATTCCTTCCAAATTTGACATGTGGTTTTATTACATAAAATTGTTTGTATTAGTGTCTCAAATATTCATGTGTTACTCTGATGGACTTGCCTTTATAAGTGACTTTCCTTCTCTTGTACATTTCAAAATCCCTTTTTCAAATGATTTCACTTCCTAAAATTTCCTAGCTGTAATATGTAACAGGGAGCTTCTGATTTCTTCCAACTTGGTGTTTTATTTGTAGCCCCCTTTTATCCAAATGGGAATTTCTTTCTGTAGGTTTAGGAAATCTGATTTTATTGTTGTAGTGAGAATATTCACTATGCTTTTGCTGGAATAATCTTCCCTTTATTGAGTGTCAAGAAAATATGAATATCGGATTGGTCTCTTTATGGTGTTCCGAAACATTTCAATATTTTAGTCATCTACATTTTTAAATTTTCCAATTGACTATAATATGTGACTTCATAACTTAACATTATGTTTCAGTTCGGATGCTCAGTTTTTGACATGATTCATTCTGTTGGTGCTTCCTTCCACTGAGGGCGTCTTTCGTAATTATTAAGATTCTATTTTAGGTGATATCAGCTTGTAATTTGTTAGCATATCTTTCCATTATTTTATTCTCATATATTGGATTTCTTTCACATTTCATTCATCTTTTGAGTTGTAGTTGTTCATGAAATATTATAGTCTGAATATACTCATATCCCCTTGAATTGTTTGAACAAGTATAACGATTCTTTGGAATTCTTTTTTATAAAGTCATGAATGTAAATAGCACTAGAGATCATTTCTATGGAAGTAATACCTTTGCAATGGGAAGGCACTGTATCCTTGACCATTTATCTTACATTTGTTTTACGTGAGTCCTTGTGCCAAATACCAAGGAGAATACTAATGATCAAATAAATCAAGATAGGAAAAATAAGGAGGTCATCATTAGAGGAGCTAAGTAGTAAACACAACCTCAACAGGTTTTTTTTTTAAATTAATCAATGTATAATATAGAGTATATAATTTGAATAATTTATTTTATAATTAATATGAAGACAGCTGCAGAGTTTCACATGTACATTAGAGTAAGATTGCAAAACATTTTATTAATTACTGTAAATTTACACTGTAAATGATTTTTGTTTTCTTTTTCTGCTTTATTTTTCAAGACAGGATTCATACATTCCAAATTTTAAACAAATGCATCATTCTTCTAACATATTGCCTTACTGGAATTGACCACAATGATGTAGGAATGCAAAAATGCCTCCACAAGTTCCCTGTCTCCTGGAAATGTTGAGTACACTTTTATGCAACAAATGCTACTTCAGTCCTTATTTCTTCTCAAACATTGACAATACTCATTGCTTCCTCTAAGACACTCACAAATGATGTTATAATATAGCAGGAATATATGCAAATAATGTTCCTCTCTGTTCATAAAAATCAGTTCTGACCCCTACAGCTTTAACAGTGACACCTATCTCTGGATTCACAGTTCTTCCCATTTATTGAGCAGGCTTGAACACAGTATATCCAGCATGGAGTTGTGCATGATGTGGATTTTCCTTGCTGCATTTTTGAAAGGTATTTGATACATAAGAAGATATACTGAGTGTGTGATTTTGTGTGACAGGGACAGTGGGTATTTGTGAGAGATTACTAACTGCATTGTCTGTGTTTGCAGGTGTCCAGTGTGAGGTGCAGATCTTGGAGTCAGGGGGAGGATTGGTGCAGCCTGGGAATTCTCTAAAACTTTCCTGTGCCACCTCAGGATTCACATTCAGTACCACCTGGATGTACTGGTATCGACAGTTTCCAGAGAAGCGACTAGAGTGGGTAGCTCGAATTAAAGACAAATCTAACAATTATGCAACTGACTACACAGAGTCTGTGAAAGGAAGATTCACCATCTCAAGAGATGATTCCAAAAGCAGCGTTTACCTGCAGATGAACAACTTAAAAGAGGAAGACACTGCCATTTATTACTGTGCTAGGTCGGCACAGTGAGGGGCCTTCAGTGTAAACCCAGACCCAAACCTCCCTGCAGGAACTCTCAGTACCTGTAGAGGGCAGAGCTCACACGGATATCAGCGTCAGTGTAGTGTTAGGTGCAGACATAATTGAGTGCTGATGTCTGTTTTCATGTCATCTAATGACTCCAGAGCATGTCCCATGTACTTGTGGTTGGTATATTTTGTAATTTCTGTGAAAACAGATTACTTTTTCTTGATTTAAACACACAGAGACACTCGCAAGTAACAGGTACACACATATACACACAGTTAAAACTGAAGAAATCCTAAAATCTCCACTACTTTTAGAAAGGAGTATGCTGAAATCTCCATAGTCAAATGCTTAAAAATATTTGCAGTTTTGGTGAGTCTTTTCTGTCAGTAAATTCACAGCAAACTCTCAGTGGTATTTTGAAAGATTCAGACTTTAAAAGTAATTGGGGACACACTCTGTTATTTGTACACCCTAGGAGCTCTCAAGTATTACTGCTTTTCCTAAAAACTTTGCATATCAGTAACGTATCTGCCTCATTTGTAGCATCATTATAGAACAAAGTTTATGTGACAAGAAATTTTTTTCTCAAAAAATGCATGCTTATTTTCTATATTACTTCATGCATGATTCTTGTAGACAATTTAGAAAACCATTAAGTAATTGTACACACTCACTATCGAGTAACTCCAGACTCAGCATGAAAAGACAGCATTGCCCTCAATTCCAGTAGGACAGGATCTAATATGTTTGAATTGAATCTCTGCTGTACATAAAAGGCCTGAAGAAAGTTTTTTTTTCATTCACACATCTCATAAATTGTAATCCTATTTAAAGTTTTGTGAGATCATGAAGGATCTGAAAGAACATCAGGGTCATTATACATTAGAGCCTTCTAAAATTTTTCTTAGAGATATTTATATTAAAAATTCCCTTGGAATTTTAAGTTGGAAAAACTGCCATTTAAACAAAAACACAAATATAACCAAAACCCATGTAATTTCTGTGGAGACAACAGGTAAATTTCTGTAACATTGTAAAAATGCAGAGAATGTGCCAAAGAAAGCCAGACTGTGCAGAAATTAAAATATTCTGCAGAACAAAGAAGCCGACAAGTGTTGAAACAATTTTAAAATTTATTTTTAACTATTTTGTCTGGGAAAGAAAGAATCAAGAATTATCATCTTTATTGCATCCTTCCTCTACCTATTATTCCTCCTCTCCCCCTTCTCATATTCCACCTTTGCCCTTCCTATTCCCATGCCTTTCCTTTATGAAGGTTGTCACAGTCATTGAGATATTAATGTGCCATTTCATAGAACTTGTCTCCATATTCTAATTACAGTGTTTCCACCTCAACTACCATCATGGGCCCTAACCTTTGATTAGGAGTTATAAATGTTCAACTTAATATTTAGCAAATGACACAAAGTTCATATAATCTGTAGCATTTTAATGAAACAGGAAAAAGAAAAAAAGCAAAATAAATTAATATTGCAGAGGCTGAGGAGCAATGGCAAAGAGGAGAAGCAAAGGGTGTTTCCTGAGTCTGTACACAGGTTTTCCTCCCAGTTAACTGTATGCAAGCCCCAGGGACCGTGTCCAATGTGCAATGAAGAACACAAGATTTTACACTGATCATTCAGTTAGGTCCTGAATTCCATGTCAACCTTGTTGTAAGCTTTAGAATGAGAAATGTCACAATTCAAGACATTTTTAAATCTCCAGGAAGACAGTGTGTCTCATAGAGAAGTTCATTCCTCAATAGGAAAACTAGGGCATGACAGTATTTTGTTATGGAGAAGGAGTTTCAAGGCTCTTCATGCTGAGGCTCACCCACTATTAGTATGGAGTATTAAACCTGGTAACGTGCAGAATGGTATACATCGAAAAAATCAGAGCAAGCAATGAGAATTGAAGACCTGTTTCCCCACGTTGTCACAAACATGTTCCATTATTTCTTTGAAACTGTTATAGCTACCTTCTGGTTTTATTTTTATTTTTTATTGTTTTTATTAATTATCATATTTGTTTACATCTCAAATGATATTCCACTTCCCAGTTTCCCCTCCTCCAAACCCTCATCTTATTTCTGTCCTCCCATCTCCCCTTTGGCTTATGAGGCTGCTTCTCTACCTACCTTCCTAACTACACCTGCCCCACTGCTTCTGAAAGCCCCTGCAGTGGGGCATCAAACCTTCCCATGACTAAGGGCCTCCCCTCCCATTGCTGTCAGGCAAGGCCATCCTTTGCTCCATGTGTATCTGGAGTCATCAATCCTTCCATGTGCACCCCTTGGTTGGTGATATAGATTGTGTGAGAACTGTGTGTTCAGGCCAAGCTATGTAGTTCTTTCAGTGGGGTTGCAATTCCCCACTGGGCCATCATTTCTTCTGCCAACTCCACTACCAGGTTCCCTGAGTACAATCTAATGGTTGACTTCCAGCATCCACATCTGCACTGATCAGTTACTCACCAAACCTGCTCAGGAAACACCACACTAGATTCCTGTCAGCAAGCGCCTCTCTACCATAGCAACAGTGGTGGATTGGGTGCCTGCATACATGTATCCCCAGGTGGCTCACACTCTGGTTGGCCCTTCCTTCAGTCTCTGTTACATTTTTTGTCCCTGTTCTTCCTCTGATCAGATACATCTCGGGGTTAAAAATTTGAGATGGTTGGGTCCCTCGATCAGGAGTACCATTTGTATTGGAGTGCTACATAAAATATGGTTCACATAAAAATAAATATAACAAAACACATAATTTTAATATTTTAGAAAATAACAAATAATACTATTTGAAGCTTGCATTTCTTATTTTTTTTTAAAAAATGGGTATCACATACTACCTGTTTTGTGTAAGTTAAAACTAAGCTACTCCCTTTAAACCAATTTCTTTAATATCAACATTCACAAACTTTGTTACTCCTATAATTATGAACATTGCATTACAATGTTCTCTGTGGGGACACTGGGCAGATATTTCTGTGATCAAAATAACAATAAAATAAACATTTATTGTGTATCATAAATATGCAATAAATACTAAGTAATTATTTTTTATTATTTATTGGTTATTTTATTTATTTACATTTCATAAGTAATCCCCTTCCAGATTTCCTCTCTGGCAACTCCCTATCCCACCCTTCTAAGTGCTGCTTCTATGAGGGTGCTCACCCATGCACCCCTCCTGCCTCACACCACTAGCATTTTATTACACTGGGGCATCAAGCCTTCATAGTACCAAGATCCTACCTTCACAATGATGCCAGATAAGGCCCCTTTAGCTCCTTCAGTTCTTCGCCTAAATCCTCCATGCTCAGTTTGAAGGTTGGCTACATGCATCCCCATATGTATCCAAGTCTCTGGAAGAGTTCTTCAGGAGACATCCATATCAGGGTCCTGTCAACCAGCACTTCTTAATGTCAGCAGTAGTGACTGTGTTTGGTAGCTGCGTATGGAATGGATACCCACGTGAGGCAGTCTCTGAATTGTCTTTCCTTCAGTGTCTGCTCTATTCTTTGTCCTTGTATTTCATTTAGATAGAGAGGAGGAATTTTGAAATTTCTTAAAATTTTTATAGACATATTTCTTTACTTAATTCTGAAATTTTACATTCTGAAATTCTTAAAATTTTGAAAAATGTGGATGTACTATCCCTCAGTCAGGTGTAGTGCCTTAATTCTGTATATGGTATCTATAGGTTCTCTCACTCTTTGTTGGGTATTTCAGCTAATGGCATCCCTGTTGGGTCCAGGGAGTCTGTCACAATCCTGGCATCTGGAATTTTCTGTTGCCTACACCGAGTTTCCCAAAATCCACTGCTACACAGCACTGTTCAATTCCCTGACCCTCTGTATATCATTCCTATCTCCTCCCATACCTGATCCTGGCCCCTTTTTATTCCCTCTTCCCCTGTTTTCTTCCTCCCAAATTCCTCCTACCCTTTAGCCTCTGTGAGTATTCATTTCCTCTTCTAAGGAAGACTGAAGTATCCATTCTTTGATCTTCATTCTTCTTGAGCTTCATATGGTCTGTAAGTGTACCATGGGCATTCATACTTTTTTTCCTAATATCCAGTTCATCAGTGAGTGCATACCATATGTGTTCTTTTCTGTGTTAACTCACTCAGGATGATATTTTCTAGTTCCATCCGTTTACCTAAGAATTTCATGAAGTCATTGTTTTTAATATCTGAGTTGTACTCCATTGTGTAAATACACCACATTTTCTGTATCTATTCTTCTGTTGAGAGACATGTGGTTGTTTTTAGCTTCTGCATATTATAAATAAGAGTGCTATGAACATAGTAGAGAATGTGTACTTGTTATAAGTTGGAGCATCTTTTGGGTATACGACCAAGAGTGGAATAGCTGGATCCTCAGGTAGTACTATGTCCAGTTTTCCGAGAAAATGGCAGACTGATTTCCACAGTGTTTGTACCAGCTAGCAATACCACCAGCAATAGAGGATCCTCACAGATCTGTTGTCACCTTAATGTTTTATCAGACTGGTGTGTAGAAGAATCTCAGAGTCATTTTGATATTTATTTCCCTGATTTCTCTGATGTCTGTGAATGCTGAACATTATTTTAGGTGCTTCCAAGCCATATGCAATTTCTAAGTTGTGAAAATTTTGTTTAGCTCTGTATAAATTTTAATAAGGTTATATGATTCTCTAGAGTCTAACTTCTTGAATTCTTTGTATATATTGGATATTAGCCTTCTATCAGACATAGGATTGGGAAAGATCTTTTCCAAATCTGTAGAATAGCAGTTTTATCCTATTGACAGTGGCTTTCGCCTTACAGAAGCTTAGCAATTTTGTGGGATCCTTTTTTGTATGATTGATCTTAGACCCTGGACCATTAATATTCTGGTCAGGAACTTTTCTCATGTACCAATGTGTTCAAAGTTCTTTCCCGATTTCTCTTCTAATATGTTTATTGTACTTGATTTTATGTGGAGGTCTTGGATCCACTTGGAATTGAGCTTTGTAAAAGGAGATAAAAATAGCTAAGTTTGCATTCTTCTACATGCCGCTTACCACTGAAGCCAACACCATTTATTGAATGTGCTGTCTTTTCCCAGTGCATGGTTTTAGCTCCTATGTTAAAGATCATGTAATCCTAGGTGTGTGTGTTCATTTCTTTGTCTCCAATTCTATTCCATTTATAAACATGCTTATCTTTGTACCAATGCCATGTAATTTTTTATCACTATTGCTCTGTATCAGGAATGGTGATTTCTGAAGAAGTTCTCTGACTTTTGAGGATAATTTTTGCTATTTTGTTTTTGTTGTTGTTATTGGTGGTGGTGTTGGTGGTGGTGTTACAAATGTATGTAAGAACTGCTCTTTCTATTGTTGCGAATAATTGAGTTGACATTTTGATGGGGATTCAATAGAATCTGGATTGCTTTTGGTAAGATGGCCACTTTTACTATGTTAATCCTGTCAATTCTCCAGCATTGGGTATCTTTACATCTTCTGACATCTTCAATTTCTTTCCTCAGAGATTTAAAGTTCTTTTTATACTAATCTTTCACTTGTTTTGTTAGAGTCACACCAAAGTATTTTTTATTTTTTGTGACTATTGTGAAGGGTGTTATTTTCCTAATTAATTTCTCAGTCCAATTGTACTTTGAGTTGAGGAAGTCTATTGATTTATTTCACTTAATTTTATATCAAGACACTTCTGCTGAAGTTCTTTATCATGTGAAGGATTTCTCTGTTGAAATTTTAAATATACTATCATAATATTTACAAATAGTGGTATTTTGACTACTTCCTTTCCAATTTGTATCCCTTTGCCTTCCTTTTGTTGTCTAATTATTCTGGATTCAACTTTGATTACCTAAACAATCAAAGTTTGATTACTTAGATAGGAAGGGATTGAGTAGTCTTGTATAGTCCCTGACTTTAGTAGAACTGATTCAACTTTTTTTTCCCATTTAGTTTGATGTTGGCTACTGATTTGCTGCATATTGCTTTTACTACATTTAGATATGGATCTTGAATTCCTATCCTTTCCAAGACTTTAACATGAAGGGGTGATGAATTTTGTCAAATTAATTTTCAGCATCTAATGAGTTGATCATGTTGCTTTTTTCTTTGAGTTTCTTTATATGGTGGATTAATTTTATGGATTTCCTTATATTGAAACATCTCTGCATCCCTGGATAAAGTCTACAGGTTCAAGGCGTTAATCATTTGATGTGTTTTTGGATTTGGTTTGCAAGAATTTTATTGTGTATCTTTGAATTGATTTTCATAAGGGAATTTGGTTTGAATTTCTCTTTATTTGTTGGTCTTTATGTGGTTATGTTATCAGCATAGCTCTGGCTTCATAGAACAAATAAGGTAGTGTTCTGTTCCTTTTGCCTGGTCCTTTCTGTGGGGAATAATTTCTAGCTGGTCTGCTTCCCAGAAGACATCATATCTAGAAGCATTCCAGAAGATCTGCTGCACTCAGAGCATTTGGTAAGAACCTTCGCAAAGTACCATAACTGCTCCTGGAAGCACAGTGGACTCAGGAACCCACCATCCTCCAAAATCCCTGCCTGCCCAGTACCACTCCCATTCTGCACTGTCTTTTCTGCTGGGACATATTGCTAGTTAGACTGGTTTCCTGAAGATAGCACATCCTCAGGCATCACAGGAGATTTGTTGCACTCAGGGTTTCTGATACTACAGTTAGAGAAATCCCAGGAGATGCATGGCACTCAGGAAACCACAGCTTGAAGGTCTTACAGAAGTCCTACTGTACATAGTGCAACTGGGTAACTAAAACCACAGTCAGAAGACATCCATGGGGCTCTGTGGAATGCAGGCAATCTAACCCAAATGACTGAAAGCATCTCTGGAGTCCTGTTGCACACAGAGAATCCATAGTCCATAACCCAACCCCCAACTCCTCGAGAATAGTTTCATACAGGATATAAAGCATGACTGCACCACTGAAGATCCAACAGTCTGAAGGCTTCTCAGGAGTTTTACTGCAGACAAGGTTACAGATCAACAGTTTCTCTGTCCGTCTGAAGACACTCCACTTGGAAGGCTCAGCAGGAGGTCCAGGGCCTCCAGGCTACTAGGATACTTGAAATAACCCAGGTACAAATGAAGTAGATTCCAGAGAGAGTTGCCCAGACCAGCAAACACCAGGAGTAACCAGATGGTAAGAGGAAAGCACAAGATCATATGCAACAGAAGCTATATGTGTGGGCATCATCAGAACTGAGTTCTCCCACCACAGCAAGCCATGAATATACCAAGACACCTGAAAATCAGGAAACTGACCTAAAATCCTATCTCATGAAGATAATAGGTCTTTTAAGGAGTATATAATTAATCTACTGAAAGAAATACAGGAAAACATAGGTAAAAAAGTTAGAAGTCCTTAAAGAGAAAACAAATATATCCTTAAAAAATACAAGAGCACACAATCAAACAGGAGAATAAATTGCATGAAGTGATCCTAGTTCTAAAAGTGGATGACTAAACAATAAAACACACACACACACACACACACACACACACACACACACACACACACACTCACACACACTCACACAAATAGTGGCAAACCTGGAAATGGAAAACCTAGGAAAAGAAGTCAGCAATTACGTATGTATCACCAACAGAACACAAAAGATAGAAGAGAGGATCTCAGATGTAGAAGATACCATAAAAGAGAATGACACAACTGTGAAACAACAATCAAACAAAATCAAAAGCACACACACACACACACACACACACACACACACAATAGAGGGGAATGAAGATTCCCAGTTCAAAGGACCTGAAAATATCTTCAACAAAATCACAGAAGATAACTTCCCGAACCTACAGAAATAAGTTGACATAAAGAGACAAGAAGCCTATACAATACCAAACAAATGGGACCAGAAACGAAAATCTTCTCATGACATAATAATCAAAACACTAAACACACAGAACAAAGAATGAATATTAAAAATTTCAAGGGAAAAAGGTCAAGTAGCATACAAAGGTAGACCTATCAGAATTGCACCAGATTTCTCAATAGAGACTCTGAAAGCCAGAAGAATACATCTTATTCTCATCATGGCACCTTCTCTAAAATCGACCATACAATTGGTTACAAAACATCCCTCCACTGATACAAGAATAATTCCATGTGTCCTATTAGACTACCATGACTTAAGGCTGGTTTCCAATAACCACAAAAACAGTAGAAAGCCCCCATACACATGGAAACTGAAGAACTCTGTACTCAATGATAACTTGGTAAGGGAAGAAATTTTAAAAAAGAGAGATTAAAGATTTCCAGGAATTTAATGAAAATATTGACATATCACACTAAAAAGCAGTGCTAAGAGGAAAATCCACAGCACTAACTGCCCTAGTAAAGAAACTGGAGAGAGAGATATGTAAGCAACTTAGTAGCATACCTAAGGGCTCTAGGACAAAATGGAGCAAACTCACTTAAGAGGAGTAGAAGGAAATAGTCAAATTCAGGGCTGAAACCAACCAAATGGAAACAAAGAAAATATAAAGAATGAAAAATATCAAAACCTGGTTCTTAAGCCCCTAGCCAAATTAAGTAAATGGTCCAGAGATAATATCCAAAATAAAAAAAAAATCTGAAATGAAAAGGGAGACATAGCAATAAAAATTGAAAAAATTCAAAAAAGTCATCAGATCCTACTACAAAAGCCTATACTTAACAAAACTGGAAAACCTAGATGAAATGGATGGTTTTCTAGACAGATAACACATACAAAATTTAAATCTAGAGCACATAAACTCTCTAAACAGGCCCATATCCCATAAGGAATTACAAGAAGCCATTCACAACTTCTCAAACAAAGTAGGGCCAGGATTAGATGGGTTTAGTGCAGAATCCTGCCAGACTTTTAAAGAAGATCTAATACCAATACTCCTCAAACTATTATATAATATAGAAACAGAAGGAATACTATCTAATCCTTTTAATGAAGCCACAATTAGTCTGATACCTAAACTACACAAGGACACAACCAAAAGGAAAGAAAAGAAAAGAAGAGAAAAAAAAAGCTTCAGACCAATTTTGGTTATGAATATTGATGCAAAAATACTCAATAAAATTCTTGCAAACCAAATCCAAGAATACATCAAAACCATGATTCAATACAATCAAGTTGGCTTCATCCCAGGGATGCAAGTTTGGTTCAATATATGAAAGTACATTAAGGACTAAGGATATCCTTTAAGGATATAAACAAATCAAAGAATAAAATCATATGATAATATCCTTAGATGCAGAAAAAGCATTTGACAGAATACAACTCCTTTCATGTTAAAAGTGTTGGAGAGATCAGGAATGTAAGCTCCATACCTAAACATAAAAAAAGCAATTTACTGAAAACCAACAGCCAATATCAAATTAAATGGAGAAATACTTGAAAGAATCCCACTAAAATGGGGACAGAAATGCCGACCCTCCTGATATCTATTCAATATTGACTCAAAGTACTAGCTAGAATGATCAGACAAAAAAAAAAAGAAATCAAGGGAATACAAATTGGCAAAGAAGAAATAAAGGTATCACTATTTGCATATGACATGATAGTATACATAAGCAACTCCAAAATTACTACTAGAGAACATCTCCAGCAGAAAAACAATTCAGCAAAATGACTGTATATAAAATTAACTCAAACAAATCAAAGCCTTCCTTTATACAAATGATAAACAGGCTGAGAAAGAAATCAGGGAAACAAATCCCTTCATAATACCCACAAATACTACAAAATATCTTGGGGCAATTTAACCAAAGTGAAAGGTCTGTATGACAATATCTTTAAGTCTCTCAAGAAAGAAATAAAAGAACTCAGAAAATGGAAAGATGTCTCATGCTCATGGATTGGAAGAAATAACATAGTAAAAATGGCCATCCTACCAAAAGCACTCTAGGGATCCAACACAACCATCCTCAAAATTCCAACACAATTCTTCAAAGACTTACAAAAAGCAATTCTCAGTTTCATCTGGAAAGGCAAGAAAAAAAAACAGAATTGTGAAAACTATTTTAAAAATAAAATTACAGCTAGAGGAATTACCCTCCCTGACCTCAATTTCGACTACAGAACAATAGTAGAATAAATAGAATAAAATCTAAAAGATATTGGTACAGAGGCAGAGAGTTTGAACAATGGAATAGAATTGAAGACCCAGAAATAAAACCACACACTTATGCACACTTGATCTTTGAAAAACAAGCCAAAAAATATACAATGGAAAAAGAAAGCATCTTCAAAATGGTGCTGATCTAACTGGCTGTATGTAGAAAACTAAGAATAAAGCTGTATTTGTCACCTTCTACAAAGTTCAAGTCCAAGTGGATCAAGATACACTCAAACTAATAGAGGAGAAAGTCAGAAAGAGCTTTGACCTCATTGGCACAGGGGGAAATTTCCTAAAGAGAACTTCCATGGTTCACTTATGGTGTTTGCAACAGTAATAATTTACCTTCATTTATTTTTTTCCTATTTTTACACTAATAATTTTATTCCCCCTCATGGTCCACCCACTTACTGTTCCACATCCCATACCTCCTCTCCTCCCTGAACTGATGTTTCATCGTGGATGTCCCTCCCCCGCAAACCCTCTTAAATCTCTGGGGCCTTCAGTCTCTTGAGGGTTAAGCGCATCTTCTCAGACTGAACTAAGACCCAGTGGTCCTTTGCTATATATGTTTTAGGGCCTCATATCAGCTGGCGTATGCTGCATGGTTGGTGATCTAGTGTCTAAGAAATCTCGGGTATCCAGGTTAATTGAGAATGATGGTCCTCCTACAGATTCACCCTCCTCATCTCCTTCTTGTAACTTTCCGCTAATCAACCACAGGGGTCAACAACTTCTGTTCATTAGTAGGGTACAAATATTTGCATCTGGTCTTTCAGGAGCTTGATGGGTATTTTGAAGGACAGTCATGATAGGTGCCTTTTTGTGAGTGCCCCTTAGCCTCAGTAATGTCAGGTCTTAGGGCCTCCTCTTAAGCTAGATCCCACTTTTAGCCTGTCACTGGACCTTCATTTCCTCAGACTCTTCTCCATTTCTATTCCTGCAGCTCTTTCAGACAGGAACAATGCGACCTCTTCTCTCACTTGATGCCCTGTCTTTCTGTTTGTAGGTGGATTCTACATGTTCCCCTCCCCACTGTAGAACATTTCATCTAACGTCTCTTCATTTGAATCCCGAGACTCTCTCAGCTCCCAGGTCTCTGGTACACTCTAGAGGGTCCCCCCACCTCCTACCTCCTGAGGTTACCTGTTTCCATTCTTTCTTCTGGCCCTTTGGTCTTCAGGCCTTTTCCCCCATCCAATAACAGATCATGTTCACCTTGTACTACCACCACCCTGGTCCTTTTACCTACTAGGTCCATCCCTCTCCCCTTGTGGTTGTTTTCTTGTCTATTTCAAGTGGAAAAATATTACATGAATCGTTAATCAGTGAGCATAACTGTGGTCATTAGAATGAACAAAAATTACTATCAGTGTCACTTAGAGACAAGAACATGGAGCTGTCAGATACGTATTGGTTAAGTAAAAGATTTATCTACTTAGTAGTTCAGAGAAATAAATCCATGAAGATAACCACCTATGGTGTCATAACAATCAAAGACATCATGATGGGAAGGGGAAGGATCTCATCATTGGAGGAGCTACAAAGTGTACATGGAATCTCAATGTTTTACTACTGATCAAAGAAGATGTCAGATATTATTTTTATTGGTATAATGAACTATTTTCCTTTTGAGGACCTACATGAGCTTTATACATATATGTTGTACTCCTGAACTGTGGGCTCAGCCACACATGGTAACTTCAATTTAATTTATGAATTTATAATGCATTGGACATTGCACAATGTCAATTTGAATTATCATATTAGAAATTTTACTTGTCATTATTTTCTATACAATTATTTTATGATTTCTGTGAAGAGAACAGAAGAGTTTCACATGTACAATAGATTAAGGCTGCAAAACATAATTTGTTAATAACTATAAGTTTGTACTAAATGTATCTTTCCTTACTTTTTACTTTTCTGTTTGGAGACATGATTTCTATAGCAAAGGTGTTAGTCAAATGTAACATTGTCCTCACATATTGATTTACTTGAAATGACCAAATTGCTTCAGACATAACAAAAAACCAGTTCTCTCCATCTTAGCTTTGTTCTAGGACACTTAGTCATACTTTGATGGTACAAATATTACTTCAGTCCTTATTTCTCCTTAGACATTGAAAATATTCATTGTTTCCTCTAAGTGTCCCACATCTGAGGCTGTAATATAGCAGGACGACATGCAAATAATGTTCCCCTCTGTTCATGAAAATCAGCCCTGTCCCCACAGCTTTAACAGCGACACCCGACTCTGCATTCAAAGACCTTCCTATTCAGTGATCAGCCTGAGCATTTACCATAGAACACTTATCATAGATATGGGACTGAGCTGGGTTTTTCTTGTTGCTCTTTTGAAAGGTAATTGATACATAAGAAGATATACTGAGTGTGTGAGTGAATGTGAGTAACAGGACAGTGGATATTTTTGACAGCTTACTGACTGCATTCTCTGTGTTTGCAGGCATTCAATGTGAGGTGCAGCTCGTGGAGACAGGAGGAGGCTTGGTGCGGCCTGGGAGTTCTCTAAAACTCTCCTGTGCGACCTCTGGATTTACATTCAGTAACACCTGGATGAACTGGGTTCGCCAGGCTCCAGGGAAGGGGCTCGAGTGGGTTGCTCTAATTAAAGATAAATATAGTAATTATGAAGCAAACTATGCAGAGTCTGTAAGAGGCAGATTCACCATCTCAAGAGACGATTCGAAAAGCAGTGTCTACTTACAGATGAACGCCTTAAGGGAGCAGGACACTGCCACTTATTACTGTACAAGGCACACTGAAAGGCCGTCAGTTTGAACCTATACACAAACCTTCCTGCAGTTGTTTTCATGGCCAGCAGGGGGCGCAGAGCACACCTGTAGAAAGGGTACTGTGCAGGAACTCTTGCAGACATAATTCAGTGCTAGTTTCTAGGCTTTCAGCCTAAAACAATTGTTTTTCTCCAATTTAAAAGCTGTATACCACACAGCCCAACAGGAACTAAGTGCAGGAAATCCCCTGTGATTGTAGCTATGACTCTGTTGCGGGGACCAGAATCAAATGCTTAGTAATGTTCATGGTCTTGGTGAGGTGTTCCAAAATGTGATTCAGGGCAAAGTCTGCTTAAGACAGTGTTTGGATGAGGGGTACTACTAGAGACGTGAAGCCACACTCAGTGACCCATACACTCTAATAGGTCTCCAACTTTTCTGGTTTCCCTGAGAAGTGTGCACAACAGGCACAGATCTGATACGTGTTATTTATAGCTGATTCGGTTCCTTAATCTATAACTTTCATCATCGTATCTCACCCTGAATTTTGTTCATCTAGAAAAACTTCTGACATTTTTTGTCTAAACATAGACACAAGTTACTTTAGACTCAGCTGAATTCAAGATTCTGGCTCCTATGGAGATTTGGGGAACATTGTTATGAAATGATCAGTCTCAATTTCCCCAACTCCCTCTTCTGTCTTTTTTTATAGACTTTTAAGTATTGTAACAAGACCTGGTTATAATGAGGGTATGTGTCTGCTAAATAAATGTACACTATAGATGAAAAACTAACCACCCCGTGCTACTTTGGGGAGGCTGACAGATGGGACTCCTGTTGAGCAGTGAGCTCTAGGGCTCAGAGTCCAGGCATCTGTGAGAACTACTGTATCTCTTCCTGATAATTATCTACATGTGGCTGAACCCTGCTTCAGGAAAGTTTTGCTTTAGATGGCCCTTATTCAGTAGCTCCTCTCATTAACCTTAGCCTCACAACAAAGGAGAAAATAATTATTGTTTTCCCTTCACCACTTTGTTAACAATTGAAAACAATTATTTTCATTAAACGATGAATTATGGGAGGACAGCACTATCTCATAAAACATGTTTTGAATATCTACATTTCTTCATGCATGATAATTGTGGAAAATAAGGAAAGCTACGTAGTAAATGTAAACATCTGTTTTCAATAACTACTTGTTCAGAATGAAAAGTAAAAATTGACCTCATTTACATTAATAAAAGCCTAGATACAAGTGATTCTCTACTCAATTTCATGTATGCTGCAGACATTTTTGCATCCATAGTACAGAAAGTAAAACCATGTTCTGTTTAATGGTCTGTGGTGTCAAGAACAGGCATAAACCTTATCTCTAGAAAGGCATGTGATAGTTTCCTTCTTTATAGAAATCAACCTTTAATTTATTGCTAGTGTGACAGACGGGATTTAATTAGAACATGTGTAAAATCAGCTTATTTCACATGGACAAAGGGATAGGGCATCCACATAGAATAGAAGAAGAAAAGGCCGTGATACTGGAGCCCTCCCCAATTTCTAAGTTCTTGCACTGGATACCCATTTCAGTCTGCTCCCATGGAACCGATCTTCATTGATGTTTCTTCAATGTCACTCTTTAATGAAGGAGTATTAACTGGCCAGCTTTAGGGGTATCAGAATAAACCATATTGTATGTGAAGGGTCAGAGACCCAGGATAATATGTTTCCCATGGGAAATTGATATGTTCCCTTAGGATTGAGAAACTTGCAAGTATTTCTGCATCTTCCAAGAGTCTAAGGTCTGTCCTGCAAGCAATGAGAAGATGAAGATGATCAGCTTGCTAAAGCCACTATGGAAGCATAATTTGTTTTCCAAGCTATCAGAGTCCCTAAAGAAGCCTTGGGTTCTCACAGGGATCTAGTAAACACTGAAGTCACGTCACCAGATGAGCCTGTGGATAGCATCATCTATATCAGCTTGGCATGAGATGCTCTCCTTTAGGTAGAAGTGGACTTCATGGTACCACAAGCAAGTATGAAAAGATTTAACTTGTCTCTAGTTATCTTTAAATACACACTAAAGTCCCATTTTGCAATCTGAATCCTGGAATCTTCCTCTTCAAACTTTTCAAATAGCAGACATATTTCCTAGCATATGTGTCAGAGGCAGATGGCGGCCAATAAAGGAGATATTGGGAAAACCTGCTGTAAGGGCCAGTCTCTGAAGAGAATATCTCAGCCTTGTTGAAGTTGTTTGAATTCTCCTAAGGCCACATTAAGCTTA
Organism: Rattus rattus; assembly: GCF_011064425.1. Classification (NCBI taxonomy): domain Eukaryota; kingdom Metazoa; phylum Chordata; class Mammalia; order Rodentia; family Muridae; genus Rattus; species Rattus rattus. The sequence goes on along the minus strand of NC_046160.1, from coordinate 122,243,618 downwards.
TGCTGTTTCGGGTATATTCTGTGCAGTTGTTATACTCCACAAAATGGTCAGTGAGTTAAATTGATGAGAGAGTTGATCCAAGTCTTGTTTTGCCTCTTTTTTGGATGTTTCAATATTGCAGACCCTTAGCATGAACAAAGAAAAAGTGCCATGTAGAGAACATTTCAGAGGCAAGGCACAGAATAATCTAGATATGGGGATACACCCATAAGCATGGCTGTACTGGCTGGTTTTGTGTGTCAACTTGATACAAACTGGAGTTATCACAGAGAAAGGAGACTCTCTTGAAGAAATGCCTCCAGGAGATCCAGAGTAAGGCATTTTCTCAATGACTGATCAGGAGTGGGAGAGCCCATTGTGGGCAGTGCCGTCCCTGGGGTGGTGGTCTTGGCTTTTATAAGAAAACAAGCTAAGTAAGCCAGTAACTAACATCTCTCCACGTCCTCTATCTCAGTTCCTGCTTCCTGACCAGCTTGAGTTCCTGTCATGAATTCTTTTGGTGAAGAACAGCATTGTGGAAGTGTAAGATGAATAAATTGTTTCCTCTCCAACTTGCTTCTTGGTCATGATGTTTTGTGCAGGAATAGAAACCCTAACTAAGACAATGACCCTCGTTGACATCTTAAATTTGTTAACCTGGTGAGTGGTAACAGCCTATGTACCCAACACCAAATGAGTGCCTGCTTCTTTTACTGAAATGTCTTTGGGGGGTATATCCTCAGTTAAGATGTTAAATCTGACAATGTTGGCAGGATGATATGTGGGGCTACTGTGACTGTCTCTACCCACAGAGGCATCAAGTTGGCTACAGATATAGACTCAGAATGGGCTGATGTACTATAAGATCACAAGGGTTCTATTCAAGAAATTACAGGGACTTCAGGTGCTGGAAGAACAGAGAGACCAACTTTGAACCATTTCCAAAGTCCTTGTTCCTATGGCTTCTCCACTATTTTCATAAAAATCAAATTAATATATAAACTTGAGACCATTTGGGACCGTTCCAAGTACTAAATATAGGAAAAGTACAGGACAGATACATACCAGTAATTTAGCAGCTTCAGATGTGTGTCTGCATTTGTGTGTGTGTGTGTGTGTGTGTGTGTGTGTGTGAATCTAAGATCTGTGGTATATTAGAGAGAAGCCTAGCTAACATGTGGCTTGTGATGTTTTCATTCTCCAAATTATCCAGAGAGACTCAGGCCAAGCTTCCAGATAAAAGTGTTGTTTTTATTTGGGCTTCTACTGCTAGGCTAAAATATCAACTAAAAGCAATTTGGAATGGATATTCTTACATTAATTACCACTTGAGAATTCCTTCAAATAATGGGCAGTGGACAATACTATTGAGACAATTATTCAATTGAGGTTTCATTTATCCAGGTGTGTTAAGTTGTCAGCCAACAATAGCCATGTAGGGTTTCTATTGCATTTGGGTGTCTGCAAACTACAAATTGGGAGACAAGAAATTCATTCATTAATAACAAGGGTTAGAATATTGATAGAAACCCTGGTCTGATCACTGATATAGTCATCCCTGGTCTTGATCACACCGACTGTAATAAATGTGATTCCAGGTAGTGTTTAATAAGAATTTTGGGAGTATATGTATCAATGAATTAGTATATATATATATATATATATATATATATATATATATATATATACTAATTATATAATAGTATATATACTATATATTAATATATATTAATATCTAAAAATCATACACATATATATGATAATTATTAGAGAGTTAAAAGTTTAATCTAAGATACAAAGTATTCTACTTCATGGGGAATGAAAAACAAATGTACTATAACACACTTATAGACAAGATATTGAGAAAGTGAGTTTATCAAGAGGCTCCTTTGGTTCCTGGTGTCGCTGGATAAGAAACACAAATATTGGTCATTTTCCAGGTGTCTTTGTGATAACAAGGGTCCTTCTACAGTTCCCAAACTTGAAATTTACAAGAAGTGTCTCAGTGGTATCCATGTAGTATCTGAGATGGTCAGATGTGCCCTGCTGGTATCTGATGCAGGATACACAGAAATCTCCACTGATATCAGTTAAAATCTCATGTGGACAAGAAGAACACAATATACTTAGCACATTTTACCACAATTACAAACACCTTTTTTTAACCTTTGGGAGAGACACCTAGCACATGTACCAACCAATATTTCTCAAGGTAAGCAGCCTGGTAATGGAGACCTTAACCTCCATAGGAATATGATGGTCTGCACAGAGATCAGGGAAAAGCTGTGAGATGAATTTCTTCAGACAGGATGCAGACTTGGAACTCAGTGTCCTGCTGTTTAACTCAGAGTCATCTACTCTGTCTCAAGCAGGATTAAGTCTTCATGAGAATAACTTTTTACAATGAATACATAAATAAGCTGTGTCTGATTGAATAAATACAGCATTCTCTGAGTCACACAGGAACACAAGGGCACATTACCACCCTCATCTCCACAGTTCCTGAGTTCATACATCATCACCATGGCCTGGAACTGGAATATGTTCTTCCTTCTGGCAGCAGTTACTGGTAAGTGGATCCCCATTCCAAGACCTAAAGATTATCTGGATAATCAAGTGAAATTAGCATTCAATTTGCCTTCTCTCCAATTGTCAGATCCAATTGCAACAGTCTGGGGCTGAGCTAATTGAACCTGGGTCCTCAGTAAAGATGTCCTGCAAGGTTTCTGGCTACACGTTCATTAGCTACTATATGAGTTGGGTGAGACACAGTCCTGGCCAGCGGCTAGAATGGATTGGGAAAATCAACCCTGTCAGTGGCAGTACAAGATATGAACAGAAGTTTCAAGGATGGGTCTCCATGACTAGGGATATATCCTGCAGCACAGCCTATATGACATCTCAAGACACTGCAGTTTATTACTGTGCAAGGCACAGTATCATGGCTCACATTCTGGCTGTGGCATAAACAGTGAAGCAGAAGGAAGTTATGTTGAGTTATATGACAGGGAAGATTAGGCTCATAACTTACTAAGAAAGTGTGCCTAAATCATTAAGGAAAGGAATGAAAATAAGATGACCTCATTTTACTTCAACAGGTAATTTTCCCAGTCACTCTTCATTCAAGACACAGATTGAAGAACCCCCAGTAAATAAAGCTGTTCCAACCCCCCCAATGTTGTTGTGAATGCGAATAAGCATTTCTACCATTACTAAATAAATAAGTGAGAAGCATATGATTGCAATTTAACTCAAAATGTAATTTCCATTGGATGGTCAACATTACTTTTGAAGTACAATATAAATTAGAACTAGGCTTCCAATTTATGTTCTTGAGAATTGAGGAATAGTATCAGGGATTCATAATTATTCTCTGAACTATATTCATAGACTTCATGATTCAAATATCTTCCCAGGAGTCAAGAGCCTCATACAGAATATAATAGTTCTAATTATCAATCTGAATCCAAATGAGAATGTGTATATATTAAGTTGAGCTGTAAAGAACATTATTGATGGGGTTGGGGATTTAGCTCAGTGGTAGAGTGCTTGCCTAGTAAGCACAAGGCCCTGGGTTCGGTCCCCAGCTCTGAAAGAAAAAAAAAAGAAGAAAAAAGAACATTATTGATTATGTTAATTGATTTAGAAGACCCATTATAAAAGGGCAGTACATGAACTGAACTTGAGGATTTGGATATGCAGATAAGGAATGAGCAAAAGTAAGCATTCATATACTCTGTCTCTCTGTGTGTCTGTCTGTCTGTGTATTTATGTATCTCTCTGTATCTCTATTTTTCTATTTCTCTCTACCCATGGCTATGACAAGGTGCTTCATGTTACTTCACTGACTTTCATATGTTCATTCACTGTTCATGGAAACATAAAAAATTTCAATACCTACATTCCCTGTCATTGTATTAGGTTACAACAGCAGAAATGAAACTAGAACACACCATTTCTACCTAACTGACACATCAACATATTCAACAGCCTATGGCTTTCACGTTTACATTCAATTTTGCTTAGGAGAAAGTGATATTGGTTGCTTCAACTCTGGAAAGTAAGCATTGACATGCACATGATTTAGACCAGTCATTCAGAACACCATGTCTCTGGGTTCATTTTTAGTAAATTTTCATTATGAAACAATGAGTGCATTGAAACTTGTCAGAAGACAAGTTTCTTATTGACATATGTCTAGTTAGATATGCAGAATAACGAAAAACATCTTGTAGCTTTTCTCAGGGCAAAGATACAGTGTCAGGAAGTGACTAGAGAAAATGTCTCTTCTGTGGCCTCTTAGAAAATCAAAACTCTCATCAATAGCACTACCTGTGAGATGCCCTGATAGACAGCAGGGGAAATATTTACAGTGCACTGACGGTCTTTAGACCAGGGACACTCAAGCTGTTCATAAAATTGGAGCACTGATACCACTTTAAGGGGTTTCCTATCAGACTCTATAACAAATAAGAATATAGCTCATCTTTCTAAGACTTTTAATGACAGGAACTTACAGGAACAGATGACAGTTTACTCAAGAGGCAGATTCTCGCCTATACGTCATGAGTTCACACAATTCTCACTATTCTTGTAACTGAATCTGGACATATGCTTTATCTGCTCTTATATTTTCATTGCAAGAGAAATGGGAAGAGTTATGGGAGTAACAGAAAAATGAGTTTTTATATTCTGGTTTTCTCACTGACATAGGTTTCTCCAACTCTGACAATGTTTGGAATGCTTCCTTTGTCAAAAAGTACAGGAAGTTTACTATTTGGGGTAGTAATAATGTTGATTTTTTTTTTTAATGATAGTGTTGCTTTAAATGAAATCAGTATGGATCTAATTTCTTTTTGGTTTAAATTTTTACCATGTAAGTTTTCATTATAATTCTTCCTGTTTATAATTAAAGGGAGCTTTTTGAAAATGCATACTTGGAATTTCATAGTTTTCATCCATTTAGTTTGACGAATTGTCTACTTTATGACTTGTGGCATTTCTGAAATGTTAACTATGCACAAGTTACATTAAATTAAGAAGGATGATACATTCTTTCATTTCATTTTTTTTACCTTTTTTGATCTACCACATTTTTAGTTTAATTATAATGTATCCTTTGACAAATAAATGAATTATGATTTTTTTTTATAAATTTCACTGATTCATTTGATTTATACAGAGTGATATTAACCTATCTGTTTTAATCTTAACCCCTCTCAAGCATCTCAGGTTTGTGTGTACATTAAAGAAATGTATACAAATCTTCATTCTCATTTTTTTTACTTTTATTTTTGTTAAATTCTTCAACATTTTTATCTATATTAACTTGAGTATTTCTTATTTACATTTCAATTGTTATTCCCCTTCCCGGTTTCCTAACCCCCTAACCCCTCCCACTCACCTTCTATAGGGTGTTCCCCTCCCCATTCTCCCCCCATTACCGCCCTCCACCCAACAATCACATTCACTGGGGGGTCAGTCTTAGCAGTAACAAGGGCTTCCCCTTCCACTGATGTTCTTACTAGGCTATTCATTGATACCTATGAGTTTGGAGCCTAGGGTCAGTCCATGTATAGTCTTTGGGTAGTTGCTTAGTCCCTGGAAGCTCTGGTTGGTTGGCATTGTTGTTTATATGAGGTCTTGAGCCCCTTCAAACTCTTCCAGACCTTCCTCTAATTCCTTAAATGGGGGTCCCGTTCTCAGTTCAGTGCTTTGCTGCTGGCATTCGCCTATGTATTGGCTGTATTCTGGCTGTGTCTCTCAGGAGAGATCTACATCTGGTTCCTGTCAGCCTGCACTTCTTGCTTCATCTATCTTATCTAATTGGGTGGCTGTATATGTATGGGCCACATGTGGGGCAGGCTCTGAATGGGTGTTCCTTCTGCCTCAGTTCTAAACTCTGCCTCCCTATTCCCTGCAAAGGGTATTATGTTCCCCTTTTAAAGAAGGGGTGAAGCATTCGCATTTTGGTCATCCCTCTTGAATTTCATGTGTTCTGTGTATCTAGTGTAATTCAAGCATTTGGGCTAATACCACTTATCAGTGACTGCATACCATGTGTGTTTTTCTGTGATTGGGTACCTCACTCAGTATGATATTTTCCAGTTCCGTCCATTTGCCTGTGAATTTCATAAAGTCATTGTTTTTGATAGCTGAGTAATATTCCATTGTGTAGGGGGAGAGGGGGCAACTTTGTCTAGTCCCTGATTATAGTGGGATTGCTTCAAGTTTCTCTCCATTTAGTTTAATGTTAGCAACTGGTTTGCTGTATATGGCTTTTATTATGTTTAGGTTTGGGCCTTGAATTCCTATTCTTTCCAAGACTTTTATCGTGATGGGGTGTTGAATTTTGTCAAATGCTTTCTCACCATCTAATGAAATGATCATGTGGTTTTGTTCTTTCAGTTTGTTGATATAATGGATCATGTTGTTGGTTTTCCGTACATTAAACTATCCCTTCATACCTGGGATGAAGCCTACTTGATCATGGTGGATGTTTGTTTTGATGTGCTCTTGGATTCGGTTTGCCAGAATTTTATTGAGTATTTTTGTGTCGATATTCATAAGGGAAATTGGTCTAAAGTTCTCTTTCTTTGTTGGGTCTTTGTGTGGTTTAGGTTTAAGAGTAATTGTGGCATCATAGAAGGAATTCGGTAGCACTCCATCTGTTTCAATTTTGTGGAATATTTTGGATAGTATTGGTATGAAGGCCTCTATGAAGGTCTGATAGAATTCTACACTGAATCCATCTGAACCTGGGCTTTTTTTGGTTCGGAGACATTTGATGACTGCTTCTATTTCTTTAGGAGTTATGGGGTTGTTTAAATGGTTTATCTGTTCCTGATTTAACTTCAGTACCTGGTATCTGTCTAGGAAATTGTCCATTTCCTGCAGATTCTCAAGTTTTGTTGAATATAGGCTTTTGCAGTAGGATCTGATGATTTTTGAATTTCCTCTGATTCTGTAGTTATGTCTCCCTTCTCATTTCTGATTTCGTTAACTTTTACATACTCTCTGTGTCCTCTCGTTAGTCTGGCTAAGGATTTATCTATCTTGGTGCTTTTCTATGCTCCAAATACAAGGGCACCTACATACATAAAAGAAACCTTAATGAAGCTCAAAACACACATTTCACCTCACACAATAACAGTAGGAGATTTCAACACCCCATTCTCATCAGTGGACAGATCATGGAGATAGAAATTAAACAGAGACATAGACTAAGAGAAGTCATGAACCAAATGGACTTAACAGATATTTATAGACCATTCTATTCTAAAACAAAAGGATATACATTCTTCTCACCTCCTCATGGTACTTTCTCCAAAATTGACCATATAATTGGCCATAAAGCAGGCCTCAACAGACACAGAAAGATAGAAATTATCCATGCATCCTATCAGACCACCACAGGCTAAAGCTGGTTTTCAATAACAATAAGACAAGAATGCCCACATGTACATGGAAGTTGAGCAATGCTCTACTCAATTATAACATGGTCAAGGAAGAAATAAAGAAAGAAATTAAATATTTCTTAGAATTTAATGAAAATGAAGGTACAACATAACCAAAATTATGGGACACAATGAAAGCTGTACTAAAAGGAAAACTCATAGCTCTGAATGCCTGCAGTAAGTAACAGGAGAGAGCATATGTCAGCAGCTTGAGAGCACACCTAAAAGCTCTAGAACAAAAAGAAAGAAATACACCCAGGAGGAGTAGAAGGAAGGAAATAATCAAACTTGGAGCTGAAATCAACCAAGTAGAAACAAAAAGGACCATAGAAAGAATCAACAGAACCAAAAGTTGGTTCTTTGAGAAAATTCCTTCTCATTTTATGTATTTACTTTTACACAGTATAAAATATACTACATTGTTAATGATACTTTGTTCTTTTCTTTTCAGGTTGTTTGTTGGTTGGTTGTGTTTTAGGACAGGTTTTAGTACAAAGGTGTAGCCTTGGCTGTTCTGAAAGTTTCTGTGTGACCCAGGCTAGTCTCACCCTCACTGAGATCCACCTCTGCTTCTTAGTTTCTGGGATAAAGTTGCATATCACCATGCAGTTTGTTTTCTTTTCTTTGTTTTTTTTTCTTTTTTTTTGACAGAATTTACACTTTCAATATTCCATGAATCTCTCTCTCTCTCTCTCTCTCTCTCTCTCTCTCTCTCTCTCTGTGTGTGTGTGTGTGTGTATGTGTGTGTGTGTGTGTGTGTATGTGCCTGTAAATACATAGAAGGGCATAGTATGGCAGTGAGAGATCAACATTTCAAGAGCTTGCTATCTCCTGCCTCTTTGCTGATACAAGGTCTCTCCTTTTTCTGCTGCTCTGATATAAATACAAGCCTTAGTTGATCCAGGAATTTATAATCAAACTTCCTATAAAGTCTCCTGTCTCTGTGTAGGCATGCTGGGAGCATATATACTAGCTGTAACAAGAAGCATTTTATGTGAGTTTCAGGAATTAGTTGATTGTCAGGATTGGGTAGCATGTGCTTTTACCCTTTAGTAGCTTCACAGGAGTTGTACTTTAGACAATTACAAAAAAGATATCAAACCAATTCCACTTCTCTGTGTTTGTTTGTATGACAAGGTTTCTGATCAGATACACTATATAATGATCTCCTTCCTCCAACATGTGTTGACGTTGGGAGATTCTAGTACTAAATTCCTTTGTATTTATATGCTTGAAGAGGAATAGTTCAAGGATAACAAACTTTTTCCAAAATTCTGAGGATATTCAATATGCTCCTGTCATCTCTTTCTCTATTTTATTTCATTGTTAGTTACTATGAAAATTCTTTAAGACTACATTTATTTCTATGCTAGGGTATCTTGAGCTTCTCAATTTTATTGGAACATAGGTTATGTGTATACAGTGTGTGTGTGTGTGTGTGTGTGTGTGTGTGTGTGTGTGTGAGAGAGAGAGAGAGAGAGAGAGAGAGAGAGGGGCAGATGAGACAAAGACAGAGAAAGACACATACGTACAAAGAGAGGGGGAGGGAGAGGGAGAGGGAGAGGGAAAGAGTAAGCTACATGGTCCGTTTTAGATTCTTGGGTTTGGGTTTTGATGTTCATCACCAAGTTGATTCCTTTTCTCATTTTTTTTCTTTTTTGAGACATTCATATAACCTTATTTTTCACATTTACATTTGGGATTTGAAATATGGGGTTTCTGAATTTGACCTTTGATTTTGTCTATCTACCTTCATATCTCTTCTCTCCTTTATTTTTTTTTTTCGTTTTTAATGAAATTATCTTCTGAACTCTGTTAAGTTTGCTACTTGTTATCACAGATGACCTTGGGATACTTGTGAGCAATGTGCTTTTTTTATGAATTGAATCTTTGCTCTGGGTCTCTTTTCAAGAATGTTTTGCATGTTTCTAGCTGGTGCCTGAACCTCACTGATCCTCACCCACAGCTCCCTGCTACCAAAACCTGTAGGAGAGAGAGCTCATTGCCCAGACTTGTGGGCAGTCCAGAGACTGCAAGGCAGGAGAGACTGCAACTTCTGCCCACATTTGCCCACATCTCAGACCCAAGAGGAAAGTGTATAGGGCCCCTGGGAACAGGAAGATAAGCGCAGTCAAGCTGCAGGAGCCCTGTGGTCCAGACTGTGACTGGATCTGAATGGAGTCAGTCAAAGAGCTCCCTGCATCCAAATCCCATGGGAGAGAGAGAGCTAGACCTTCAGAGGGGCAGACAGGCCTGGGAAACCAGAGGAGACTACTATCTGCCCACATTTCTGACTTGAGAGCAATATACCTAGCGCCATCTGGACCCCCTGCACACAGGGAGCCAGTAGAAGTAGGGTCAGGCCCGTCTGCCTACCACCCACAGGGATAGCCTTGAGGAGCGACTTCAAGACCAAGACCAGAGGTAAGACAAACGTTTCTACTCTAAGTGACATGCCTGGTAGACTCAGGACACATGCCCACAGGAACAGCCGAAAGCCAGTGGACAGGAATTACTACACGCCTGAGAGCAGAACACTCTGTTCCCATGACTGGCTGAAAGAAAACAGGAAAACAGGTCTATAGCACTCCTGACACACAGGCCTATAGGATGGTCAACCCACTGTCAGAAATAGCAGAACAAGGTGACACCAGAGACAACCTGTTGGCGAGAGGCAAGAGCAGGAACCCAAGCAACAGAAACCAAGACTGCATGGCATCATCAGAGCCCAATTCTCCCACCAAAGCAAACACTGAATATACAAACACACCAGAAAACCAAGATCAAAATTAAAAAAAAAAAAAAACCAAAAAAAAACATTTGATCATGATGATGGTGGGCTTCAAGAAAGACATAAAGAACTCCCTTAGAGAAATGCAGGAAAACACAAGTAAACAAGTAGAAGCCCTTAGAGAGGAAAAACAATCAAACAGGTGAAGGAATTGAAAATGAATATAGTAAGAACAAAGAAAGCAAAAAGAGACACAACCCTGGATATAGAAAACCTAAGGAGAAGGCAAGGAACTGTAGATACAAGCATCATCAACAGAGTACAAGAGATAGAAGAGAGAATCTCAGGAGCAGAAGATTCCATAGAAATCATCAACACGACTGTCAAACATAATGGAAAACGGAAAAAGCTACTGGCCCAAAACATACAGGAAATCCAGGACACAATGAGAAGATCAAAACCAACGATAATAGGTACAGAACAGAATGAAGACTCCCAACTCAAAGGACCCGTAAATATCTTCAACAAAATCATAGAAGAAAACTTCCCTAACATAAAGAAAGAGATGCCCATAAACATAAAAGAAGCCAACAGAACCCCAGATAGTTTGGATTAGAAAAGAAACTCCTCCTATCACATAGTAGTCAAAACACCAAATGCATAAAACAAAGAAAGAATATTAAAAGTAATAAGGAAAAAAGGTAAAGTAAAATATAAAGGGAAACCTATTAGAATTACACCAGACTTCTCACCAGAGGTTATGAAAGCCAGAAGATTGTGGACAGATGTCATACAGAACCTAAAAAAAAACATTAGTGCCTGCATAAAGAAACAGGAGAGAACATATATCAGCAGCTGGAAAGAACACTTAAAAGCTCTAGAACAAAAATAAGCAAATACACCCAGGAGGTGTAGAAGGCAGGAAATAATCAAACTCAGAGCTGAAATCAACCAAGTAGAAACAAAGAGGACTATACAAAGAATCAACAGAACCTAAAGCTGGTTCTTTGAGAAAATCAACAAAATAGACAAACCCTTAGCCACACTAACCAGAGGAAAGAGAGAGTGTGTCCAAATTAACAAAATCAGAAATGAAAAGGGAGACATAACAACAGAATCAGAGGAAATTCAAAAAATCATTCGATCCTACTACAAAAGCCTATATTCATAATAACTTGAAAATCTGTTATCCTAGACACTCAACTGGTACAGAAGTAAACTCAGGAACAGATAAACCATTTAAACAAACCCATAAAGCCTAAAGAAATAGAAGCAGTCATTAAATGTCTCCCAACCAAAAAAAGCCCAGGTCCAGATGGGTTCAGTGCAGAATTCTGTCCGATCTTCATAGAAGACTTCATACTAATACTATCCAAACTATTCCACAAAATTTAAACAGATGGAGTGCTTCCCAATTCCTTCTATGAAGCCACAATAACTCTTATACCTAAACCTCACAAAGACCCAACAAAGAAAGAGGGTTTGCTTATTTCAGTTTCCTCATTGCAAATTGCAGAAGTTTGCTTCATCCATCTCTCTCTCTCTCTCTCTCTCTCTCTCTCTCTCTCTCTCTCTCTCTCTCTGTGTGTGTGTGTTTGTGTGTGTGCTTCTTTCTCCTTTTTTATTTTTTTCATTTTTCAAATGATTTTTATAATCCCAAAGGAGTTTTTTTCCTCAATGACCTTTTGAAGCCCCCAAAGGAATTGTTTGTCAGTACCCTGGAAGCATTTTCAACAGTCCCAGGTAATCTCCAACTCTAGTTTTCTGCTTTAGTTTACCCTGTATGTCAAAGCTGAACTTGGAGAATTGATGGCTCTCTCTCTCTCTCTCTCTGTCTTAGAAGGACTAAGCTGCTCTTAACCTCACAGAGATCCACATTCCCCTGACTTTCCAGTGCTGTTAATTAACACATGCATCACCACACCCAGCCTATAACATTTCTTATATAATTGTATCTAGTTTTTATTGTCTTAATTTTCCAGTGATTTTTTTAATAATTTATGCTAAGACAGCAGAAGAGTTTACAAGTAAAAAATGCAAGTACAAGTACAAAGCCTGAAACCTATATTACTATGTGTATCTGTAAGTTCATACTAAGTTATTCTTTTCATTCCTTCTTTCTTATCTTTTCCTTTTACAAAGAGTTTCATATAGAAAAAAATAGCTCAAAATTATGATTCCCTAGCTTTAACTTCTAGGTTATCATGTAGTGGTGGGAAAGAATGCATGGCTCCTGGCCTGCAAAAATTCTCTACCAATGAAGTTTCAAACCCAGGACAATAACTGATACATTGTTATCATAAATGGAACTTTGTTTCTTAATTCTTCTACAACATCTGCATCATTATTTGTCTTCTTTAAGACTAATGTTCCTGAGCTCATGCTATAACTGGAAGACATGCAAATAATCATATCTCTTCTCAATAAAACAGTCATGATCTTATTCCTCTGACAAAGGTACCCAAGTCTGGACTCAGAAGTCTTCCCATTCAGCAATCAATATGAACACCAGCCATTAGATATGGCATTGAGACTGAGCTGTATTTTTCTTGTTTCCCTTTTAAATGGAAATTTATAGATGAAAAGCATATATTGAACATTTAGGTGGATGTGAGTGAAATGATGGTGAATATTTGTGACCCTTCCTTAGCAATATTAACAATATTCTGTTTTTGCAGGGGTCCAGTATGACATGGAGCTCATAGAGGCAGGGGATGCTTGGTGCAGAGTGGAAATTCCCTAAAAATATCCTGCAGCACATCTTGGTTTCCTTTCTATGATTACTGTATAAAATGGATCAGCCAGTCTCCAGAAAAGTGGCTGGAGTGAGTTGTTCAAACTTCAACAAAACCTAATTATGTAACATACTATTAAGAGTCTGTAAAAGGCTGATTCATAATCTCAAGAGATGATTCCAAAGGCAGTGCCTACCTGCAGATGAACAGATTAAGAGATGAAGACACTGCCATTTATTATTGTGCAAGAGAAACAAGTTGTGTCTGTCTGAACCCAGACACAAACCTTCCTGAAGGATCACTGCAAATCAGCAGAGGGCGCAAAGCATGCACAAAGAAAGGGGACAGAGCTGCAATAGGAAACCAACCTAGTACTGGTTTCTGGAATCTCAGGTGTCACTTCCTGTATTAATTTGTCAGAATGCGCTCTATATTTGTGGTCTGTGACATCTGTGAAAATGGAGTTCTGTTTCACTGAAGTTTAAAATCTATATACCCCTGAGTCTAACATGAACTACATTTCAAAAATTAGCTCTGTTTGCAGAAATAATTCTGTTGAGCTCACCAGAATTGAATGCTTAGGAAGTCTACAGTATTGGTAATGTTTCTCCCTCTGGTGATTCAGGGCAAACTTTCAGTGGTATCTGGATTAGAACAGTGTTTTAGATTGATCTGGTTACACGTAGTGACACATACAATCAAACAAATCACAAGTCTTTCTGATATCCCTGAGAGCAGTGCACATGAGGAACAGATCTGACTCATCAGTATTTCTTACTGATTCAGTTAATAAACCTATAGCTTTTATTACCATATCTCCAATTACATTTAGTCCATGTTATAACTTTTGACATTTGTTCTAAACACAGACAAGAACAATATTAAAGTCAGAATGTAACAACGTGGACACTGGGGAAAGGGTGTCAGTTAATGAAACAAGGAAATATACATTTAAGTAAAACAACTGTCCCCAGGTACATTGAAGGGGGAAATGTATTGTAGATATGTTTGATGGCCTACCCAGAGACATCTCAGAGAGTCCAGAGTGGAATAATCCTGAGCTACATGAGGAGAATGATGCAGAAAAAAGAGAAGAGAGAAGGGAACACATGAAGCAGCCAGGATGTTTACCCAAAGGAGAGGTGAAAATGACCAGGTAATGAAAGAATGGAACATAGAGAGAAAAACATTTGTGGAGCGGGAAGCCCAGACCCTGGGCTTGAAATTTTTAGGGTGTGGGATGAGATAAGCCAGCAAGAGGACCCTACATCAAGATAAGGACTGTTGGCTGCATGGGGAACCTGGAGTCTAGTTTCTGCTTTGATATGTTAAACCTTGGCCACTAGTCAAAGTCTTGATACCTATCGCTTGGGAAATGGTCAATCCCAATTTTCCTGATTCCTTCACCTGTCTCCTGTTAGACACTCTTGGACAACTAAAAAGAACATGTTTAATCTGTTCAGTTGTCTCCTAATCAAAATATTCTAAGAATTAAGGACTCTCCGTGTGCTGTTCCACCATCTCATTTCACTTGAGGAAACCGGCAGATGGGTTTCCTGCTAAGGAGTAAGCTCTATGGCACACTACCCAAGTCTCTGTTAGTCATGTTGTCCTTATTTCTGATTATTAAATTCCATCTCCTGAATCTTGCTTCAAGACAGTCCCTCCCTGGGTGGACCTATACTAACAGCCCCCATGCTATCTCTAGCTTGTTTTTCCTCCATAACCTCATTATTGGTAGAAAGGAAGTATTTTCATTGAACAAGGATTTATGTCCGAAAGGTTTTATCTCACAAAATTTGATCAAATGAATAATGGTTCCAGCATAATTCTTGTAGACAATGAGGAAAATCATTCATTAATGGTAGATGTCTGTTATGGAATAACTCCTTCTGCAACATGAAAAGATATGTTACCTCAGTCAAAGTACTAAAAGCATTTTTTAAAAATTAACTGTATTAAAAGGCATTAAAAAAGACAAATATTACAAAACCACATTTAATTTCTGTGCAAAAACAGGTAAAATTTCACATGGTAATATATACAGATGGCAAGAAAAGTGACTGGTGTGTGAATGAAAGGAAATATTCACCACAAGAAAAAAAGACACGGAATACAGAGGAGAAAAATCCTTTCCATTACCTTAAAATTTTGGCTTGTGAATAGAAAGAATTGTGTCCATAATCACCTCCCTTGTAATCTCTCCTCCAGTTACTCCTCAAGCCCACTCCATCTCTTTTATAGCCATTGCTCTTCCTAGTTCCATGCCTTTCTTATGTGCAGGTAGTTACAGCCTGTGAGCACTCACTGTTGTGTTGTAATTGTCATATCTATAAGGCAGAAACTCATAGAACATGTATCCATATTCTGTCTCTTACAACTTACCCACTTTATCAGCCATAATGTTTCTGAGACATTGTAAGATGTGCTTTCAATGTTTCATTCAGGTTTTAGCATTCTGAAATCAACTATTCTCAAGACGTAGCTGTTTGTGAGTCTTTGCATTTATCATCCCCGCTAAAAAGAAAAGAACACACTCTGACCCAAAGTGAGAAGAGGACTGTGATTAAACTTAAATGTTTAGAAAGAAATTTTAACACATGTCCATTCAGCAAACTCTTCAGATTTTTATCTAGGGCAGATTAGTTCCAACAGTAGACTTTTGACAAGATTAATAGTAGCAGGCACTCAAGGCTAGTAGTTGTTCTACCACAAAGTCACAGTAAGACTATTGTTTTTCTAATTGTTTTATTACTTACATTCCAAATGTTGCTTCCCTTCTTAGTACACCCGCTCATGAATTTTTGACCCAATTCCCCCTCACCTTTTACTCTTAGATGGTGTGCCCCAACCCATCCATTCCAAAACCACTCACACATGATCATCTATCCACACCCCCAGCACACTCAGCTACCCCATCCTCACTCCACTCTCCCAGCATCCTGCTTCCCTGGCACATCTAGTCTCTACAGGATTAAATGCATTCTTTTCCAGTTAGGCCAGACAAGGCAGTCCTCTTCTACATATGTATTGTGAGCCACAAACATGCCCATGTATGCTATTTGTTTGAGGGTTTATTCTCTGGGAGCTCCCAGACATTTGGGAGAGTTAATAATGTTAGAATTATCATGGGGTTACAATGCCTTCACCTCTTTCAATTCTTCCTCTAATTCTTCTGTAGGTCTCCCCGATCTCAGTCCAGTGGTTAGCTGTAAGTATTTGTATTTGATGGATCCAAAGTTTTTCTCAGTGACTAGAGGTCCTTTCTGACTTTGTGTGCTTATCTTTTGTTTTTGCAATTTTTTTTAGACAGGAACAATTCTGGGTCAAACTTTGTAAAGGAATGTTGGTGTCCACATACCCCACTACTGGGCATTTCTGCTAAGGTCATCCCCATTGCCTTCTAGGACTTTCCCACCTCCCAGGTCTCTGAGACATTCTAGAAGTCCGCCCTGTCTTGAATCAACAACAGTTGCACATTTCCTATCATTATTCTGGCCCTCTGTGCTTCTCTCCTGTCTTCCCACAAACCTGATCCTATCTCCCCTTTTATCCTCTCCTCTTTCAACCAGGTCCCTCATTCTGCCTGCCCCCTCTGATTATCTTTGTTCCACCTTCTAAGTGGGATTGAAATATCCTCACTTGGGCCTTCCTTCTTTTGAACTTTTTACAGTGTGTGGATTGAATCAGGATACTGTATACTTTCTGGCTAATATCTACTTATCAGTGAGTGCATACCATGCATGTCATTTGGGGACTGCTTTACCTGACTCAAGATATTTTCTAATTCCATTAATTTGCCTGCAAAATTCAGGTTGTCCTCATTTTGAATAGCTGAGTAGTATCCCGTTATGTAAATGAACCACATTTTCTGTATCCATTCTTCAGTTGAGGGGCATCTGTCTTGTTTCTAGCTTTTGGCTATTACAATGATGCTACTAAGAACATAGTGGAATAGATATTCTTCAAGTATTGTGGTGCATCTACTGGGTTTATAATGCTCTATTCTGGTGATAAAATATATATGAGCAGGAAGAGGCAGAGTTAATCCTTCACAAGACTGTCATCAATGCTGATAGTCAATCTGCAGGATACCAAAAGATAAATGTAAATACTAACTCAGTTAAAAATATTTCAATTTTAAGAGTGACATGTCTGCATGATTCCATGGTAAAATAATTACACAAATGTTTTTCAAGTAAACAACTGAATTAAAGGTCCATTCCAGGAGATAAATTACATATCTGACATTACCTCGGTGATCAAAAAACCAACATTGGCCCCTGAACTATGGGAAAATAAAGTACAATTGTTTTGCTAATGGTCCATATAAGCAAAATGGATATGAAAATTATCATATTCTACTTGGAGATCAGTGTCTCACTCAGACATCATCTGAGTAGATTCCTCCAGCAAAATTTGGGGATAGATGTAGATACCTACAGTCACACAATGTTCAGAAAGTAAAAGAACTTAAAAACCTTAGTTCAGAATGGATCATGTCATTGAATCCCTCCTCTCTGGGCTCAGCATCTGTAAGGTGCTGCATGGGACATCTTAGAGAACAATAATGCTAGACTCCTATCAGCAATCTTAACAAAGTATCTTTAATAGTGTCAAGGACTTGTGCTTGCTCATGTGATGGGTCTGAAGTTAGATCCATTATTGATTGGCCATTTCTCCAGGCAACGTGAATCCCCCATGCCTATATTTCTTGTAGACAGGATAAATTTAGGGTTGAAAGTTTAGTGCAGGGGTTGGTGTCTCTATTACTGAACTGGAGTTTCTGCCTGGATACAAAAGCTATTCTCTTCAGGTTCTGTATCCCCTACAGAGAGTCATTGCTAAAAACATCCCAATAGATTCTTGGTTGCCTCCCATATCCCAGATCTCTGTCTCTTCCTGAAGATATCCCCCTCTTTCCTGACCTCTACCAGTTGCAGATTTCCACTCATTCTCATGGCCATCTGTTCTGTACCTCCATACACCTGTTCTTGAAACCTCAATTCCCCTTCCTATCCCCTCATTGTCCCATTTTCCTCCCTCACCCAACTCTCATGACTATCATATTCACCTTTTACATGAGACTTAATCATCATAGTTAGGGTTTTTCTTCTTCTTTAGCTTCATAGGGTCTGTGATGTATGGCATGGTAGGTACATTTTATGGCAAATATCCACTTATAACTCAATACAAATGCTACATGTCTTTCTGGGACTGGGTTCCCTCAAACAGGATGATATGCTCATATTCTAATCATTTGCCTTCAAAATTTATGATGTCTTTGCTTTTAGTAGCTGAGTAGTATTTTATTCCATTTTTTCAGTCAACAGTCATCAAGGTAGAAAGAGGGGTATCTCTGGTAAAAATCACCATAAAATTAGAATTTTTGTGGATCACAATTATGTAATTAAATAATGAATAACTGTTACTTTCTTTCCAAGTTCTTCAGTTTTATATCTCTCTACTGTTCTAGAAATTCTATGTTTAATGCTTTTAAATAAGATCTTCGATTATGCAGCAGTAGTAAATGCAATCAAAATGCCCCTTTGCTCAAAAAAAAATGTCTAGCCGACACTCTGCAGCTCTGGAAGAGGTTGGAAGCCTTCAATTGTAAGGTCTTTTCATTCTTTGATAGTACTGAGCACAGACACAACAGAGCATTGGATCTAAGCTGAAATTTTCTTGGAGATTTGTAATAATTGAAATTTAAATGTTTTTTGAGAGATTCTCACATTGATCCTGTACACATCACTGTTCCCAAATCATATCCATCTTTTATTCAGTTTCAAATTTATGGGTTCCTTATCATCAATTATGACTGTACATGGGTCTATATTTTGTAGGTATGTAGTGAACATATTGAGTCTAGTTATAGTTATATATGTTTCCTTGTGTTTAGAGAAATGTACTTAGGTTTGATTAACATTTCAGGGAGCTCAAGTGTGAAGAAAATGACTACCATTTTCATGAGTCATTGATTACCTCTAGGTCTTCATATAGGAATAGGGACTTTTGAGGTTTCCCCCTAAATTATAACCATTCAGTTTAGGTATTATCTTGACTAGGTTTCCGTAATTATGGAAACACACCATGACCAAGGTGACTCTTCTAAGTACAACATTTAATTGAGGCTGACTTATACATTCAGAGACTCAGTCCATTATTGAGCAGACACATAGCAATGTACAAGAAGGCCTGATAGAGGAAGAGGTGAGGATTCAACATCTTCATTTGAAAGCTTTTAGGAAAGGACTGTATCCAATGTTGTTAGAAAAAGTATCTTAATGCCAACTGACACAGTAACATTCTTTCTCCAACAAGGCAATACCTACTACAATAAAGACATAAATCCTAATAGTGCCACTTACTGGGCCAAGCTTATACAAACCACCACATTTTACTCCCTGACCCTATTAGGCTTTTTAAAACACATACATCTATGAAAGCTATATCTAGACATAGCATAATAGAAAAATGCATTTAGTCAAATTTCTAAAGTCCTCCTTGTCTATCACAGTCACAGCAATGTTAAAAGTCACTTCTGAGATGCATCCAACCACTAAATTGAAATCTACAAAGCAAGCAGGGGAAACAGCTGGCAATCTTCAAATGCCACTTCTCTATGCATAATGTAAACATAGCCCTCTGTTCTTTTTCATCTTTGTTGACTGCAACAAACTTCGTTCTGATATGCTCATTACACTTCCTCTTAGCAGGTTTCCTGAGCAAGTATCAGCCCAAAAGCTAGTCCTGCGCCACTGCATCAAGATCTGACAGAGGCTAGAACTAAATATGTCTAGTTGACCACCTCTTTTTTGTTAAAAGGAGTCACCTATGGTTGTGGCATCCAAGTACCAATCACAGATAAAAATCAGGAAGACACAATTTTGAGGCATAATCTAAAAATTATCAGAAAATTAAGGATTCTGAAATTTCTTCTTCCATGGGTCCAAATCATGAGGTGGCTTTAAGACAGGGGAAAGGAATGTGCAGGAGGCCAACATGAAGCTCTGACTACAATGGTGGGAGCCTTGTCATGCTACAGGGTCACACTAAAACAGCAGGGGGTGCCAAATTTCCATGGTTTCATTTTTTGTCATTATATAACAGGTGAATTGATGGACAGAAAATATGTCTTCTCAGCCATGGCCTTCCTCTTCCTCCACAGTATATGGAACTACCTGCCAGTGTAATGAGTGATTGTTGACTTCTTTTGTCAAACAGCCTCTGTGCTATCAGGAGAGTGATAGTGCAGTAAATAAGTCTATTCTGCCTGCACAGCAGAGTTGTATTCATTTCTTCTATTTTCTCTCTTCTTTCCACTGCTTTTGTTCTGACACCATTGTAATTGCCTATGTTTAATCCGCACTATGAGCACAAAATGCAGTCTACTTTCAACTACACTCTGTCACTTTAAGTTAAATACAAGACAACTTTGTTATCACTCCTGTTCATAATCCTATTTGTGATGAATATATATATATGTATATATATATATGTCAGTGTTACACTGTACTGTTGCTTTTTGTGTCTCATCATGATCACTAATAGGAAAGTATTAAATGTGGAGTGTAAGCAGAGTTAAATTCTTCTAATGATGCATAGTGTCATCAAGTTTGGAGTATAAAAGAGCAGAAATAATATTAAAATGATAAAAGGATTTTTAGGGGATTTCTATACATGTGGCTGCATGCTGAAGTTGCATCATGTTAGAACACCAAGGATGTGAGTTACAAAACTACATGAAAAAAATCCAGAGTTTTTATTTTAGTATGTGATTTTTTTCATGTATATTGATATGCTGTTAAAGTATTCTTTCTCTCCAAATTATTTAAATAATGTGTTTGAGTTTTTGTGTAGGTATGTGCACATATGTGTAGTTGTTTGAGAGGATTGAAAGTGTTGGTTACCATAGGAGCTGGAGGTATAGGTATTTGGCAGCTACCTGATTTCAGTGCTAATTGTAAAATTCAGGTCCTGTGAAATCCAATGCATGTACTTAGTCATTAATCCATGTCAACAGATCTCTAAACTATTTTTATTATAATATTATCCTTCACCATTTTATTGTAATTACTTTTGTTTCATTACTATAAGTATATCAGTTCTTCCAAACTTCCCATCTACCCCTTTGCACTTTTTCAAAGTTTTAGCATTTACTACATGACATATGTAAAGTAAGAACACACATTTCACAATTTAAACAAGAAATATAGTTTAATTCTACAAAATTATAAGAAAAGGTCAGTCACTGATATGAGAATACAGAAGAACAAAAAATTTCAGGAACAGAATCCTTTAGACTGTACAGGCAAAAAAGTATTGATGAAAAGGTCTCAGTATGCAGAATGATGTACCCACTAGAAAAAATGAGGTCATTGAGTCTGAGCACAGAGCAGGGCAGACAGCAAAGAAGTGGTTACATAAGTAACTGTTACATGTATAAGGCTCATGTTTACGCCCTGACAAAGGCAAATGTATGGGTGAGAACATCAGGGAGTAAACCCAGAGCAAATAGAGGACATGGAGGACAACAAAATCAGCATGAAGTCATGAACAACAGATACTGTAAGGCATAGGCTCAGCTACTGTCATCTGGGATCCTTTTATATCTAATTGTCTGACTGGTTTAGTTCAGTGTGAGTTAGGGAGCTCAGTCATATGCAAATTTATAGAAGACTTTAGAGAAGAAATTTGTGGCTTACCCCACGTACCAGGAAGGAAGTGCCCATTTTGAAACACTGAGCCCCAGTCTTAGACAAAATGGATTGGCTGTGGAACTTGCTATTCCTGATGGCAGCTGCCCAAAGTAAGACATCAAAAACAAGAACTCCAAGGGAAAGGAAGCAGTTCCATGATTCCTTACCTCTCTGTTTTCTCTTCATAGGTGCCCAAGCACAGATCCAGTTGGTACAGTCTGGACCTGAGGTGAAGAAGCCTGGAGAGTCAGTGAAGATCTCCTGCAAGGCTTCTGGGTATATCTTTACACAGGTTGGAATGCAGTGGCTGAAACAGGCTCAAGGAAAGAGCTTGAAGTGGATGGGCTGGATCAACACCAACACTGGGAAGACAACATATGCTGCTGACTTCACAGGGAGGTTTGTCTTCTCTTTGGAAACCTCGGCCAGCACTGCATATTTGCAGATCAACAACCTCAAAAATGAGGACATGGCTACATATTTCTGTGCAAGACACAGTGTGAAAAACACATCCTGAGGGTGTCAGAAAACCTAAGGGAGAAGTGGTTCAGTTGTGCCTAGACATAAGCAGAGGAAACATTTTCCCCTTGATCTCTGAGAAGAATTATGAGGTTACTGTAAAACAGATAGAAAATATAGAAGTGGACAACCACAAAATATACTCAGTGGGACTGTAACTGACCAATAAAAGAATGGGTAAAGAAAATGTGGTTTACTTGCAAAACGGAAGAGTACTCAGCTATGAAAAACAAGTAAGACAGAAATTTTGGAGAAAAATGGTTGGAACTAAACAATATTTTCCTGAGCGAGGCAAACAAGACCACAATGGACAAGCATGTTGTGTACTCACATACAAATGTATATTAGGTATAAATTCAGGATTTCCAGGCTATCATCCACATACCCAAAGAAGTCAAAAACAAGGAGGGCCCAATGGAGGCTTGTGGAATGTTTCTCAGAATGGGAACTAAAATAGGTAACAGAATTTTACGGAGGGAGAGACCTGAGTGAGAGAGGCCTGGAAGTGGTATTGGGCATCAGATGTATGGAGATTAGGGAAAGAGACCAGCATGGAATGGAGAGAAGCAAGAGGTGAATAGGTAACTGAGAGTGAGTCTAGCTGAAACACTTACCAAAAGGAAATATGAATCTGTGGAGAGCTTTTGTTGTCAATCATAGAAATTTTGGCAAGTACAGGTCACTGGGCTCAAGGAAATAGGATCTTCACATTTGGGCTAATGCAAGGCTCAAGGCTCAAGGTAAACACAGCCAAAGAATGTGTTAATTATCTTTTGTCTGATAATCTGTTAAGCCCCAGGGACTCTGAAGATCTTATTACTTTGATTGCTGCCTGGTGCGATCTCATTGTTCTTTACCTTGTTTGATCACCTTGTCTTTGATCTGAGAACAACCTTATTCTTTGAATGTACTAGATTGATATAAAGGCAGATTGGAAAACAATAAACCTGTTTCATCCTCAGCACTAGCTAGAGTCATGTTATAATGTTGTCTAATTGTCATATTGTTTTCAATCCTCACTCCCTCCCTTGAGAACCTGCTGGCTGACTGAGCTGGCTTAATCATGGATCCAGTTCTCTGATGTAATAAACATTATTTGAGGGTCTATAACCCATCTGATATTCTTTTGTTCCTAATAAAAACCCACAAATCTTTCTATTTACAATAAGCCTTAAAGCAATAGAACTAGGCAGATATCAACCTTCTAAATTAATTTTTTATTTCTCTATCAAAAAATCAATGAACTTAAAATATTTTCATTTTTGATAATTTAAACAATTAAATTATTTTAAAATAATTGTTGTTGCAGAACATTGAGACAGGATTTCTCTGTGCAGCCTAGGCTGCTTTGCATTTGCTAGGTGGATTAGGCTAGAATCAAACTCACAGGGAATCTATCTATCTCTGGCTTTGTCTCCCAAGTATTGAAAACAAAGGGATGGCATGCTCCTTCCCACAGAGGCCTGGCAGCAACCAGCTATGCATGAAAGTATAAAAGGGGCTGCTTGTTACCTCCTCACTCTCTTACTCCATCTAGCAGGCTCTTGCCATCTTTTCCCTCTTACCCTCTTCCCCTTTGTCCTTTCTCCATTCCCCTGTCTGTACACATGCTCATCTCTCTCTCTCTCTACTCTCTCTCTACTCTCTCTCTCCTCATCATGCCCTGAATAAACTCTCTTCTATACTATACCATCCTATGTCTTTTCCCTCAGGGAGAAGTGATGTCACACCATGAGCCCACTGAAGCATCCCCTTCCCACAGACCTCCATAGAATATAATGGCCCTCTTTTTATCTTTTTATAAACACAACATTAGTGTCCAAAACCTGGAACATATCCTCTCTTATTTTTTTTTTATAAACACATCATATGTTGCCAAGACTCACATTTAGAAACCCTGCATGTTTGTATCCTCTTGCTACTACCCAATGTTCACTAGCCTAAACTTTGGTGAACTGATAAACCCCTCCCCACACTGGTCATAGTAAAAGTACAAATTATCTCAGGAGAGCATTCTTGAGCTTTGATCTACCCCTGTGTTGCAGTTGAGAACGGAACTTTTCACTGACCCTAGTTCTGGTACATTTTTCCTTGGGTGACATGTTCTTTTCTCCTTTTGAGACAGATTTTTCTCGCTGCTGAAAATGCCAGGCCAGGCATGGATAAACTGTTCTCTGGCTCAGGAGAGACAAACACTATTCTCTCATACATGGTTCTGTTTTGCAGCTTGTCTTTATTTACTAGGATGTTTTGGTCTGATTCACAGCAAGAGAAAGCAATATCTCTAAGTGGCCACTAAACTAGCACTCTATTGCTAGCAACCCTTACCGTAGGCTCCTCCCTCCTCCTTTCATGATTGTTACTGAGCTGCAGCAACTCCTAGTTTGACCTGCCCAGTGGAAACCAGGTTTGGCCTTGTCCCTTGCTTTCTAGCAGTAAGTCTGTGAGACATGCTTTCCCAGGCATGTGTGACCCCTATTCTTCAGCTTATATAAAACAGCTTTTACCCTGTCTTTTTCAGCACGCTCACACTGCCCTCTACAAGTATAGCACACCCTTTACTAGGCTAAGGGCACTAAGGGCTCTTCCTTTCCCCCTACCCAACATAGGGTGAGGCAGTGCAAACCAGAAGCTGGAATTACTGATCTGAAGCTTCTGGCTGTCAGGAGAGAGCTCTGCCTCATTTGCCTCGGTCCTAGCTGTGTGTGCTACTGAACCACCCACGAGTCTGGTGCCTCAAATGCCCAGGCACAGGCCTGTGCCTGTTTCTTGCTCTCCAAAATAGCTATTCCCAAGACTTGCAGTGCTCTGTGTCACAGGTTTCAATCTGCTCCACCACAGTCTCACAGATGGCACAGTTTTCTTATTCCTTTTCTCTCTTTACAAAACTTTTCAATGTTATTTAAGACTTTCATTCCTATCCCATCTTGATATCTGATCATCACTAATAATTTACGTCCTGAAAAGTGCTGGTACATTTGGGAGCAGGTAAGAATACATGCAGACAAGATATATCAAACAGATGGAACATATCCAGTTGAATTTGTGGCAGTGCCTGGCCAAGTTCCCCTATGGAATTATAATTCCACAGGTGGTATTATACTCAGAGATAGATTCATAACCTACCTCCTGGCCAGTCTTAGCAAGGCAGCCTTAAAACCAGTAAATTTTGGAAATCTCCAAGAGGTCATTCAGGAAAAACAGGAAAAGCTATCTCAATTTTTAGAATGCCTAACAAAGGCTTTACTGCAATGCACTAATTTGGACCCCGAAAACTCAGAAGGTTAGTGAGTTATTTTTTCCCACAGCTACCATGACATAAAAGACAAACTTAAAACGCTACAGAGGGGACCCCTAACATCACAGGCAGAATTTTTGGTGCTGGCCCTCAAAATGTACTGTGGAAGGGTTGAGAAGGCTTTCAGACAAATGTACCATATGCTGGCAAAGGCTGTCATACCAGCCACAGGTATTTCCCTGGACTTCTGGTCTTCTAAGGCTAAGAGACCACCAGGCTCCTGCCACAAATGTGGTCAACAAGGTCCCTGGGCAAGGGCTTATTCTAACTTTTACAAACCAGAGGGGCCATGAACAAGGTGCTATCAGGGGGCACATTGGGCTCTCAATTGCCCTTATGTTGTGCAGGACACGGGGGCATCACTCCACGATAATCCTCCATCCTTTCTCCTAGGCTTGACTATGGCAGACTGAAGGAGCCCAAGATCCCTTGACCAGACCACTGCCACCACAAAAAGGGAGATGTGAGTAGAGATCATAGCATGTGGCAGCCCATTTCCTTCCTCTTGGACACTGGGGTCACTTACTCAGTCTTTACAAAGTTAGGGGGACCCACTTCCCTTTTTTCTATTGGGGTGGGAGGACAGCCTAGCCTTCCTCACTGGACTCCACTACTTAGTTACTTATGTAGGTGTGTAGCCCTCACCCATTTCTTTTTAGTAGTGCCAACATGCTGAGTCCCTTTATTGGGAAGGGATAGTCTAGCTATGTTGGGTGCCTCTATTTCCTTTGTTCCACCCATTCACCTAAACCCACTCTTGAAAGCAGCCCTTCTGATCCTCCTTCTAGCCAGTCAACCTACTAACTCTAACATCTTGCTTCCTTTACCACACTCTCACGTAGACCCCTGAGTCTGGGAACTCCAGAACCCCACTACTGCTAAACAGACTTTCCAAATAGCATCTGGAAACTGCTCCATGCCTGGATGACAAGAACCAATCCAAATTGCTGCCATTTCATTATAAGTTATCCCATCTAAGTACTAGGATTTCCTTACTTGCTTTCTCTTTCACCAGAAAAAAAGACAATTGAAAAAATGGCCAGACAAATATGTGGGCTGTCTGTCCACATTGATCTTGTCAGATACAAAAGCTAGGATCATGGACCAAGTACTTGTTCTATCAACAACACAAGACCCCCTTTTTCTACATACAACATCCATGGAATCCCAAGTGGGAGACAGGAGTTGTTGGTAAGATCTACCTTCAAAATCAGTGTCCCCAGTAAATATTACCCATATTTAGAGATATGTTTCAATTGCCAAACCTCTAGATATCAGAAATGTAGGTGAAGTAATCAGACAGTCTTCCAAGGTCCTTACCTCTTTGACATTCCCCCTCATGAATGACTAACTTGTCATTTCACCTTTTACTTCAGACCATGACCTTGGCATACCAACTCTTAATGTTGCCTGAAATGGGCATTTTAAAAACTGCTGGCTATGTGTAACCCCTGGAATTACCCTGAAAGTGCCATTTACTACTTCTCTGGTGATACTGTCCAAATAATCTTACCTCAACTTTTGTCAGTTGCCCTGATTCTGATGAAGCCATGACTCCATAACTTCTCTCTAATGCTCTTTTTCCCATGGCAAACTGTTTTAAGACATACAGGACAAATTGTGTAGAAATGAAATCCTGCGGACAAGATCAAATACACACCTGAGAGCAGAACACTCTGTTCCCATAACTGGCTGAAAGAAAACAGGAAAACAGGTCTATAGCACTCCTGATACACAGGCCTATAGGAAGGGCAAGCCACTGTCAGATACAGCAAGACAAGGTAACACCAGAGATAAGCTGATGGCAAGAGGCAAGCGCAGGAACCCAAGCAAAAAAAAAAAAACAACAAAAAAAAACTAAGACTACATATCATCATCAGAGCCCAATTCTCCCACCAAACAAACAATGAATATGCCAAGCACACCATAAAAGCAAGATCTAGATTTAAAATCACATTTTTTCAAGATGATGGAGGACTTTAAGAATGTCATAAATAACTTCTTTAAAGAAACACAGGACAGAACAAGTAAACAACTAGAAGCCTTTAAAGAGGAAACACAAAAATCCCTTAAAGAACTAATGTAAGAAACAACAAAACCAGAGAAGAAAGCGAAAAAAAATCCATGAATAAAAATAGAAATAGAAACAATAAGAAAGCACAATAAAGATAGAAAACCTAGGGAAGGGATCAGGATTCACAGATGTGAGCATAACCAACCGAATACAAGAAATAGAAGAGCGAATCTAAGGCGCAGAAGATTCCATAGAAATCATCAACATAACTGTCAAAGATAATGGAAAAAGCTACTAGCCCAAAACATACAGGAAATTCAGTACACAATGAGAAGATCAAACCTAAGGATAATAGATACAGAAGAGAGTTAAGACTCCCAACTCAAAGGACCAGTAAATATCTTCAACAAAATCATAGAAGAAAACTTCCCTAACCTAAAGAAAGTGATGCCCATAAAAATACAAGAAGCCTACAGAACTCCAAATAGATTGGACCAGAGAAGAAACTCCTCCCATCACATAATAGTCAAAACATCAAATGCACAAAACAAAGAAAGAATATGAAAAGCAATAAGGGTAAAAGGTCAAGTAGCATATAAAGGCACACCTATCAGAATTACACCAGACTTCTCACCAGAGACTATGAAAGCCAGAAGATCCTGGACAGATGTCATACAGACCCTAAGAGAACACAAAGGCCAGCCCAGGTTACTGTATCCTGCAAAACTCTCAATTACCATAGATGGAGAAACCAAGATATTCCTTAAAAAACAAATTTATACAATAAATTTCTACAAGTCCAAATTAACAAAATCAGAAATGAAAAGGGAGACATAACAACAAAATCAGAGAAAATTCAAAAAATCATCAGATCCTACTATAAAAACTTGAAAATCTGGAGGAAATGGATTATTTCCTAGACAAATATAAGGTAGCAAAATTAAATCAGGAACATATAAACAACTTAAACATTCCCATAACACTTAAAGAAATAGAAGCAGTCATTATAAGTCTCCCAACAAAAAAAGAGCCAAGGTCCAGATGGGTTCTGTGCAGAATTCTATTGGTCCTTCATAGAAGACCTCATACCAATTCTGTCCAAACTATTCCAAAAACTTGAAACAGAGGGAGCACTACCACATTCCTTCTATGAACTCACAATTACTCTTACACCTAAACCACACAAAGACGCAACAAAGACAGAGATCTTCAGAACAATTTCCGTTATGAATATTGATGCAAAAATACTCAACGAAATTCTTGCAAACCAAATCTAAGAACACATCAAAACAATTATCCATCATGATTAAGTACGCTTCATCCCAGGTATGAAGGGACAGTTTAATATACAGAAAACCAACAATGTAATTCACTATGTAAACAAACTGAGGGATAAAAACCACATGATCATTTCATTAGACGCTGAGAAAGCATTTGAAAGAATTCAACATCCCTTCATGATAAAAGTTCTGGAAAGAACAGGAATTCAAGGCCCATACCTAAACATAGTAAAAGCAGTATGCACGCAAAGGACACTGTTGTTAGGACAAAAGGAAAACAAACAGATTGGGAAAAGATCTTTACCAATCCTACAACTCATAGAGGGCTGATATACAATATATACAAAGAACTCACGAAGTTAGACTGCAGGGAGAAAAATAACCCTATTAAAAAAATGAGGTTCAGAGCTAAACAAAGAATTCACAGATGAGGAATGCCAAATGGATGAGAAGCAGCTAAAGAAATGTTCAACATCTTCAGTGATTAGGGAAATGCAAATCAAAACAACCCTGAGATTCCACCTAAGACCAGTCAGGATGGTTAAGATCAAAAACTCTGGTGACAGCAGATGCTGGCGAGGATGTGGAGAAAAAGGAACATTCCTCCACTGTTGGTGGGATTGCAGACTGGTACAAACATTCTGGAAATCAGTCTGGTAGTTCCTCAGAAAATTGGACATTGAACTACCTGAGGACCCAGCTATACCTCTCTTGGGCATATACCCAAAAGATGCCCCAACATACAACAAAGACACATGCTCCACTATGTCCATAGCAGCCTCATGCTCCACTATGTTCATAGCTGCCCCTGAGAGTGGGGACCCAATAATTCGTGGGGGTCGAGGGGAACCCATACCTGAGGGAGAACAGGCGAGAAAGAGGAGCCAGACCAAGCACTGTCCTTGTCAAGGTCTGTTTATTGAGAGGTGTGTACAGCATTTAAAGCCCTGAAGCAGGAATTAAAGCTGAGGTTGGCAGGGGAGAGAAATGGGAAGTGCACAAGGACATAAGGTGAATCTCTAAACTGCAAGATAGTCTTCTTAGACAATGAGGCAACAATCTTCCGGGAACCTGTTCTTTGAAAAGGTCAAACCCTTCTCAGGAATCTGCTCACAGCAGGGCTCTAGCTTTTCCTAGTCTGGCAGTCCAGTCCCCGGCATCTCTGTCTTTCTTAAACTATCAGTGGGAGGAAGGTCTGGGCTATGTGCACCCAGAGCCAGCACCTGGTCAGTGAAGCCCCATGTCTTAGGCTACACAAGTTGCCCCCACGTCTGGCACTCTCACTAAAGTTCCATTATTTCTTCCAGGGTGGAAGTAGTGGTCTGAGATAGATCAGACATACCTCACAGAGTGCCCAGCCCGGCCATGGTGAGCCACTCTTGCAGTTGGGACTGCACCCCAATGGCTAGGAACAATCTTATCCTTTAACACACTGTTCTGGGCTATACATGTGTGTTTTGTGAGAGTGGGTGACCCAGATCATGGATCTGGCCCTCTCAATTAGGTTCCATTATTTCTGCAAGGGTGGAAGTAGTGGTGTGTAATTGGTCAGACATGCTCCACAGAGTGCCCAGCTCAGCCATGGTAAGCCAGTCTTGCAGTTAGGACTGCACCCCAATGGCTAGGAACAATCTTATGCTTTAACAAACCTTTCTGGGCTATACTTGTGTGTTTTGTGAGAGTGGGCAACCCAGATCATGGACCCATGCTAATCCCGTCATAGGGTTACTTCACAGTGGTGAAGTGTGCGCCTGGTATGTGGCACCATAATATTCCCATCAATGCTGCTTCCACCAGTGACTGATTTTCCAGCCTGAGTTAGGCTGTATTTAGGGTGGAGAAGTCAAGACCAGCCGTGGGCGACCCAAGGGGAGTATCACACTCCCCGGCTGTCTCATCCTTCTCACAATGGAGGCAGTGGTAATGGACTGAGACCTGCTTGGTAGCTGAATACACCTGGGCCTTGATAAAATCAGTTAACTTTCTAAGCACCCATGGACCAAAGGAGACAAGTAGCAGGAGTCCTATAAAGGGACCCAGGATACTGGATAGAAGAGTGGTGAGCAGGGGAGAGGCAGAAAACCAGTTTTTACACCAGGCTTCATTCTTTTCTCTTTCTCTTTGTCTCTTTTGTAGATTTTCTCTAACTTTGTAGGCTGTTTTCTACTAATCCTGTCTTATCAGCATAAAAGCAACACTCCTCCTTCAGGGCCGCACAGAGCCCTCTCTGTTGGAGAAAGAGAAGATCTAACCCCCTTCTATTTTGTAGAACAACCTCAGTCAAGGAAGCAACTGAATCTTTAAGATAGGTTATTCCTTGTTGAAGCTCACTGATGTCCCTGTCTGTGGCGGCACTGAATTGATGATAACTCTGTTGGGAGAGATGATCAGGGAGGAACCCAGTTCCTGTCCCCACAGCTGCTGACAGGCCTAGAGTACTGCAAAGAGTCACGCAGTGATGAGTTCTCTATTTGTCGCAGCGTGGAGGTGCCTCTTTCCCAGAACTGCAGGAACTCAAGATTGGGCCAGGGAACTTGTGCAGCGGTGGTGGAGTTGGCAGACACCACATCTCTGGCACCATTAAGAATCATCCAGGTATAGTTGAAGATCTGGTGAGGCCATGTAGCAAGGGGAGACGTGATGATGCTTCCAGGGATCCAGATGAAGGGGAACATGGTCAACATGATCTGTAATTAAGCATAGTTAGACTTTTCCTCAGGGTTGTCCCCTGGGTGGGTTAAAGGCCTTAACAAGGCACTCAGGTAGCCAACGGGTGCCCCCAGTCTTTGAATCATAAATGCAGCCTGATCCATGTCCCCAAATGAGGACCGGATCAGGGCCATATCATTGGGATGTTAATGGGACCTTCCATAGGACTGGTGCATAATCATAAGAATTATGGGGGTGCCACAGGCAGTCTGCTGCAGTTGTTCCATCCTTGTCCATGACAAGGTAGTTAAGGACAAAGAGTGCATGATTTATAAATTTTTGTGATTACCAGAGAGGGGGAATAATTTTCCTCCATTTGACTGTAATTTATGGATAATATTTTTAAGGGTTTGGTGAGCTCTTTCAACTATACCCTGTCCCTGAGGATTATAAGGAATGCTTGTGACATATTTAATTCTGAGTTGAGGGCAACCAGCTTGTTACAGTCCATGTTCAGTTCTTGCTGAATGAGCTTTCTCAAGTAGAAATCAGACTATGTTCCTATACCTATAACTTCTCTCTCTTTATTAAAACGTTTTAGTACATTATTCAATCTTATAGCTTGACTTCAACAATGTACATATGATGTGCTCTTTTTAGGTGTAATCAATCAATATAGCCATGAATCTTGTCAGAAATCTGGTAATTATTAAAATATTTAAGATTATGAAAGACAAAATTTCCCAGAACCTTTAGTAGTTTGCCCAAAAAGGTCTCAGGAGATATGAACTCAGCTTCAAGACTCTTTCTAGATTGTGATATGATAACCAAGGAAAAACACAGATGGCAAAGCTGGTTGCCCTCAGAGTCAAATGACTTATCCAAATCAAGGTAATTCATTTTTCATGTCACACATATCCACATTCCACAGAGAAATAGCCCTGTCTTCCAGACTTGAAAGCCAGAGTGACTCTGTCCTAGTAACCATGAAGACCACAGAGACCACAGAGATCACAGAGAACTGTTGGCTAGTAGGCTTTGTCATTTTTTAAAATAATCTATGACTGCTCGATTATAATCAATTCCCCAGAATTCTGACTAATTGAAAGCTAAGGTAAATGTAGCTTAACAACTAATAAATAACTTCTAAACTCAGATTCTAGCAATTAGTTCAAACCTAAGCTTTCAAAGATATAACATGGTACTTCCTTATCTAAACTCAGTTTTCATTGATTAAATGCCTCATATTTCCCCTTCTTGCTAAACAATCTGCTAAACAATTTAATAGTATAAACAGAAAATTCCTCTTCCTTCTGCTCTGCAGAAAGCTTATCTTAAAGAATGTTCATGTTAATTCATGTTGTTATCTCCTTTGCAAACTTATAAAACTTATAATGCTGTAGGAAACCCATTCAGACTTACCTCTCATGGACAAAATAGTCTCTACCAAGATAATGACATCTACCTAAATTTTACACTTACTATCTATATGAGTTGGTGGGATTTTTCTGGGTTTCAAATGTGAATCTAAGAAAAAAAATTCTTCCAAATATTCTTGACCTCTACCTATTATACATACATACATACATACATACATATACATATATATATACGTGTGTGTGTGTGTGTGTGTGTGTGTGTGTGTGTGTGTGTGTGTGTGTAATGTTTCAGCATATTTTCAAGTCCAGAAACTTACTACATCTCATACAGCTCCAGAGAAGCAACCTCCAGATGTCCCAATCTCCTCTCACTGACACAGATACTTACATTGGACCTGTTTCTTCTGACTTATCCTCCGATTTTTCCACAGAACCTGGACAGCCATAAAACCACCAACTCTTAAGACTGGACAAATATACCACACCTACTTTTCTTGGTTCCCTAAAGACATGTCACCCCAAAACAAGCATGAGGCCATCAGAGATCACAATAGCCCTATTCCTGCTCCACCATTGCCTCCATTATTTTCTTTTTAATTAAACCAAAATGGGAGAATGTAGGCATTCGGTCTAACCTCCACTCCACAGTTACCTGGAAAGAGCTAGGTATGCCTACAGTATAAAAGGGGCTGGTTGCTCACTCCTCACTCTCTTGATACCTCTTGCTCCCTCTTGCCCTCTCCCTCTTTTACTCTTGCTCTTACCCTTTTCCCTCTTTGTCCCTGCTCTCCCCTTTCCTCTCCTGACATTCTTGCCATATCCTCATGGCCAGCGACTATTTCTCTCTCTCTCTCTGTCTCTCTCTCTCTCTCTCTCTGTCTCTCTCTCTCTCTCTCTCTCTCTCTCTCTGTCTCTCTCTCTCTTTCTTTCTGTCTCTCTCTCTCTCTCTCTCTCTCTCTCTCTCTCTCTCTCTCTCTCTCTCTCTCTCTCCTCACTACAATCGCCTTAACTCCCCTCCTCATGCCCTGAATAAAGTCTATTCTATACTCTACCATCATGGGGCTGGTCCATCTGAATGAAGGAATGTATCAGCATGGGCCACCTGAAGCACTGCCTTCCCCCAGATCTCCATAGAACATATCCTCCCTCTCTGAATTTACTAACACAACAGTGGTGAACCCTACAGTTCAGTGACCAAGTTTTTTGTGTGATATATTGTCCATTTCTTTGAAAATAATCTATTTACATTAGAAACTTTGTTCATGGAAGTCATTCCTGTGGTGTCTCTATCTAAGAGGCCTGTATATTAACTGTCATCACAAAAAAAAAAAGAAAATATTTTCACGTTTTCCCTTCATTGCCTCATTATAAGAAGAAAAGAGATATTTTATTGAAAATGTATTTGTGCGAGAATGAATTTATGTCATAAAATATGTGTTCAATATCTACACTCTTTCAGCCATTAGTATTGTGAAAAATAACTGTACATATTCACTATTGCATAACTCCCTCTTCAGTATGAAAAGATAGAAATGACTCATTTACATTAGAAAATACTAGATATTTCTGAATCTTTGAACTATGTGATGTATTCTGCAGGCAGTTTGTGTCAGTTGTATTTAATGGTTTGTGGAGCCATGGGAATCTATGAACAATAGGCAGAACACTTACCACTTCAGAGACATGTGAAAGTTTTCTTATTTAGACATTTATATTAAAACTAGCTATAAATGGAAAGCAAGTGACATTTACAGAAAACAAATATTGTAAAATACATGTAATTTTGTAGTGACAGTAGGTGAAATATTTTCATGTGTTGGAAAATTCAGATGTCATGTCAATGAGCACATGTATGTGCAATTAGGCAATATTCATCAGAATAAAGGAAAAGAAGACAATGGAAGAAATCTCTTACTTTTGTTTAAAACTCTGTGTAGGTATGAAACTGGGAGTAATCATAGTCACCTCCGGTGCACAACTTTTTCGATTTACAACTCCTGCTGACCTCTTCCTTATTCTCAACTATTGCCTTCTTCTCATGCCTTTATTTTTCCAGGGAGGCCCTTCCCATAAGTGTTGATGGTTGTGATGACCCTGTCCCATGCAAAGACAGCACTTCATAGAACTCATCTTCACATGCTGGCTCTTACAATCTTTCCACCTCAATATGTGTGATGTTCCTTAGTACATGGAAGGGGTGCTATAAATGTTTTCATATTTCATTTAGAACTTAGAAAATGAGATTAAGTCCATATCCCCAGTAGCATTGGATTGAAACATCAAAAAAGAAAAAAACAAATAAATTAATTGTACAGAGGCTTAGAAGCAGATACAGAGAAGGGACAGCAAAGGTGTTGCCTAACTCTGCAAAGTTTTATCTTATCAGTTAACCACTTGTAAGCCCCAGGAGACACTCACCTATGTCATTTATTACTCTTGCCTTGAAGAACACAAGAGGTTACAACAATCACTGAAGTTTGTTCCTAAAATCTATGTCACTCTTCTCAGACACTGTAGAATCTGAAATGTCACAATATCAAAGTTCCTGTCATTATGAAGACCATTTACTGTGAGTCCATCTTCAGTTCCAATGCTGGCGTGGCATGTACTTGACTGCATTTACAGTGCTCCACCTTTGTCGGGTGCTGGGCTTTAGTGAAAAACTGAGACGCTCTGCAGGCAATGTGAAAATTCAGCCTAGAATGTAGGAGGCCAAATCCAGGATTCTCAACTACTAGGCATCAAATTGCCACTGGAAAACAGCACAAACATGTCAGAATGAAGGAACAGGGCACCATAAGCCTGAAGCAACACCAGTACAAGGGACTCCCAAACTCTAGGACATCCAGGCACCACTGAGTCATGAGGCATTGGGAATAATGTCAGGGCCTGCAAGCTGAGGCTGAGTCCAGAGCCACGGGAATGGGAACTCTGTCTTAGCATCTCAGATTACCCTATGTTTGGCAGCAGTTTTCTGTGAACACAGAGGAGGCTTCTGAAGGAGGCTTAGACTATAGATCTGTAGGCAAAGAACTTTTCCATGCTGATCACAATTGTTCTTGATGAAAGAGACACTCCATGTTTATCCATACTGTTTCTTGACAGTTCATTAGGGAAAATGAATGCTTACTAACTCCACAGGGTGGACAATAGATTAAAAACCTTTTGCAGGAGAGAATGTCAAGGAGGAGAAGCTTACTGGATAAACCTTCATGGACTCTAGATAACTCATTAGCCTGGAGTATTCTGTTCTGGACTATGTGATCATAGGTCACATTTTGTTTGTGGGAAGTGTGGCATATAGAATGAATTCCTTAATTTGAAATATAAAAAATGAGGAGTCTTCTCACATGTAGAGGCACTTTCAAGGTTCACCCACACCATGCTGAATGAGTCTCATCCCAAATCTTTATAGAGTGTCATTGCCTAGGAAGTGGGCAAGATAGAAAATATGGAAATGTACCAGAGCAGGGCCTAGAATGTTGCCTCTAAATTTCTCTTTATGATTTTATGCTCACATACATGTTCCTTCAATTTTAGAAGATATCTTAAAATAATAACCTGCTGTATGGGAATGTTACATAAAACATGATCCACACCAATGACTATATAACAAAAGATACTGAACTTATATATATATATATATATATATATATAATAGTATATATATTTTTCAAATCTGGATGTTTCACACCAGTTCCTTTTCATAAATCAGCCCTAAGTTACATACTTAAAACCAATTTCTTTAATTTACTATCTGCATTCAACATTCATAATCTTTATTACTTTTCCTAAAATTGTCAACATTGTATGCAGCTGGATGTTGACTAATTTATGGGTTCTTTTTACTTTTCCTTCTTCATCCCTCTTTTGTTCTATGCTTCTAATCCCATAACACTAGATAGCATAGAAAAAAATGAATAGAAATAAGAGGGGGCAATGTTATATTTAAGCTACTTCCTGCTAAGTAGGGGTGTCAAGTTCCTTGGGGTGGGTTTGTTCTTCACCTGAAAGAGATTTAAATTCTTGTTATTTTTTCTTTGCCCACGAATTCTTAACAAACCACAAAACTACAGCAACAAACAGAACAGCCACCACCAACAATGACCAAAATGGACCAATCCGACCTCTCAGGGCTCTAGCAAGTATATACCCTCTGAAAATTCCGAGACTTCCAAATGTCACACACATGCACAATGTATCTGAAGCTAGCAAAGCCATGCTTTTGCTAGAGGACAAGGCAAATCATAGTCAGCAGCAGGGGGCTATCTGAAACAGCCCCATCTCCTACACATGGAATTAAAACAACAACAAAAAACCCACATTCTTATACTAATTCTTTATTTTATGAAAGAAACTAAAATTCTCACTGCAAGTGTATTAGAACACACACACATAAAGCAGAGAGAGGTGAGTCTGTAGTCAAAAACATAAAGTAAGACATTTGAATAATACTACAAATGCACAGAAAATAATACATACTTTTTAAATTCTTACCAGTTCTTACTTTAGTTGATTCAACTGTTCCATGCATTCATATGACTAATGATTTCAGTTCAGAACTTATAAGGAACAATGGGAAATGAAAACAAGGCCTCCCTCTGCTCAGGAAAGCCAGACCTGTCCTGACCTTGCAGCTCTGACAAAGGATGGAAGCCTGGATTCCCAGGTCTTCCCATTAAGTTTAGCAATTGACACAGACCATTCAGCATAGTGTTAGATCTGACCTGAGACTTCCTTCATGATTTTTATAACACTTAATTAAAATGTGTTTGGGATTTACTTACCTGAATACTGTTCACTTCAATATCCCCAATGAAATTGAGCTCTTATTTATATTCATTTCCTCTCTTTATCTTTCCTTTTCCATTAATTTAATTATTCTTTCATTTTACATCCTGATTGCTGCTCCCCTAAACAAGCCACACGCAAACACAGAGTCTCCCCACAGTAGCCCTGCCTCTTCTCTTCTGAGAGAGTGGATCCCACCAAGGGTATCCTACCACCAAGGCTTTTCAAGTCACCTCAATGTCAGTAGATCCTGTCCAAAGAGACCAGACAAGGGAACAGATTCCACAGAAATGCAGCAGCTTTAGTGACAGTTCCTGCTCAGGTTAATTGTGTTACAAGATAGTTGAAGGAATCCCTAGATATAAGACCAAAAGCTTATAAATAAATATAGTCTTTGTCACTATTTAGGAACTGGGGCAGGCAGAGAAAAGCCCTGTGTCACACAAGAACATCCCCTCTGCAGGGGGAATTCAGGTCAGCAGGTGGTGCTCACTTCACACCCACATAGAAACATGAAGAGAAGAAGTAGACAGAATCAGCAAGGGAACTTGCAGACTCCAGCAGGATTTCCTCCTCTCCCTCAATCTCATGAAATAAAATTTTTCAGTGAAGCTCTCAAGAGACCATTCCCGAATGAGTTATTATGGTTTTTCCTGAAATACCCAAACCAGATGTGACTAGAGATCACTCTCTTTATACACTTGAATTTAAATCACTCTCTTGGGACTGTCACAAAAATAGAAATGCCACAATCTACAGGACCATTTTGATACCAAAAACACAATTGCTTTCATAGTGGAATATATAACTCGATTGAAAAACGAAGAAGCAACATTGGTTGTTTTAAGGAAAAATGGGCAAATATTTCAACAAACAATCTTAAAGCTTAACTCACAATTACTATGGATAAACTAAATCCTCAGGAAGAATATGAGGAAGGTGAACTGTAACATGGCCTGACATTCACAATGAAGATACCTCTCTAAACTTTTTTTTTCCATCTTTATTAACTTGAGTATTTCTTATATACATTTCGAGTGTTATTCCCTTTCCCAGTTTCCGGGCCAAAATCCCCCTAACTCCTCACTCCTCTTCTATATGGGTGTTCTCCTCCCCATCCACCCCCCATTACCGCCCTCCCCCCAACAATCTCGTTCACTGGGGCTTCAGTCTTGGCAGGACCAAGGGATTCCTCTTCCACTGGTGCTCTTACTAGGCTATTCATTGCTACCTATGAGGTTAGAGCTCAGGGTCAGTCCATGTATAGTCTTTGGGTAGTGGCTTAGTCCCTGGAAGCTCTGTTTTGTTGCAATTGTTGTTCATATGGGGTCTCGAGCCCCCTCAAGCTCTTCCAGTCCTTTCTCTGATTCCTTCAACAGGAGTCCTGATCAGTGGATTAATGATGGCATTCGCCTATGTATTTGCTGTATTCTGGCTGTGTCTCTCAGGAGAGATCTACATCTGGTTCCTGTCAGCCTGCACTTCTTTGCTTCATCCATCTTATCTAGTTTGGTGGCTGAATATGTATGGGCCACATGTGGGGCAGGCTCTGAATGGGTCTTCCTTCTGTCTCTGTTCTAAACTTTGCCTCCCTATTCCCTCACAAGGGTATTCTTGTTCCCCTTTTAAAGAAGGAGTGAAGAATTCACATTATTGTCATCCTTCTTGAGTTTCATGTGTTCTCTGCATCTAGGGTAATTCAAGCATTTGGGCTAATATCCACTTATCAATGAGTGCATACCATGTGTGTTTTTCTGTGATTGGGTTACCTCACTCCGGATGATATTTTGATGTTCAATATATTTGCCTATGAATGTCATAAAGTCATTGTTTTTGATAGCTGACTAATATTTCATTGTGTAGATGTACCACATTTTCTGTATCCATTCCTCTGTTGAAGGGCATCTGGGTTCTTTCTGGCTTCTGGCTATTATAAATAACGCTGCTATGAACATAGTGGAGAACATGTCTTTTTTATTTGTTGGGGCATCTTTTGGGTATATGCCCAAGAGAGGTATAGCTGGGTCCTCAGGTATTCAATGTCCAATTTTCTGAGGAACCTCCATACTGATTTGCAGAATGTTTGTCCCAGTCTGCCATCCCACCAACAATGGAGGAGTGTTCCTCTTTCTCCACATCCACGCCAGCATTTGCTGTCTCCTGAGTTTTTGATCTTAGCCATTCTCACTGGTGTGCCAGGTGAAATCTCAGGGTTATTTTGATTTGTATGTCCTTTATGACTAAAGATGTTGAACATTTCTTTAAGTGTTTCTCAGCCATTCGGCATTCCTCAGCTCTGAATTCTTTGTATAGCTCTGAACCCCATTTTTTAATAGGGTTATTTGTCTCCCTGCGGTCTAACTTCTTGAGTTCTTTGTATATTTTGGATATAAGCCCTCTATCTGTTGTAGGATTGGTAAAGATCTTTTCCAATCTGTTGGTTGCCATTTTGTCCTTTGCCTTACAGAAGCTTTGCAGTTTTATGAGATCCCATTTGTTGATTCTTGATCTTAGAGCATGAACAATTGATGTTTTGTTCAGGAAATTTTCTCCAGTACCCATGTGTTCGTGATACTTCCCCACTTTTTCTTCTGTTGGTTTGAGTGTATCTGGTTTTGTGGCCATTTATACATATGGCAAATTTGCTTACTTTAAGAACATTAAATAGTGACTTGTCTCCTAATGTTGTTAACTGAAATAAACCCCACAAAAAGTTGTTTGGATTTTTAGATATAGAAGATATAGACAGAGATAGAATTATATAATATAAATATAAATACACTTATGTGTATATAATATACATACATACATGTGTATACATGTGTATATAATATACATATGTGTGTATATATAATAGACTTTTAGTTTATTTTATTATTAGGAGAAAAAATTATAATATTAAATCTTCAATTACTCAGGATTAATTTCAAAAAGTGTACAAAGCTACACTCCTTGGCTATAACATTAAATCTTGATTTATATGTACATTGAACATAATAACTTCATGTTAATTCTCTAAAACCTATGAGTATTTTATTACTGTCTTTGAAGCAGGTACAATAGACGGAGAGGTATTATGGATGAAAAAGCAGACATAAATTTTATATTTTATCCAAATAAATGATATTATAATAGTATAATTGTCACTAATTCCTTCATTTCATATCTGGAATCTGTGCAAGTAAGTGGTACCCTTAAAGCTTTCACTGCAAAACTCCTTCTCTAGCAGGAAGTCAGGCAAATAAAGGCTTCCTCAACACATGAAAAGCAAACCATCCCTGATCTTGCAAATCTGGAAGAAAATGCAAGACCCGGTTTCTCCGGCCTGCCTAGGACACAGCATTGGACACAGACCATTCATTTGCCATGGAGTTGAGGCTCAGTTTGAATTTCCTTGTTGTTCTTTTAAAGAAGAATAAGAGTTAATGAATGCAGGAGATGACATGAATGAAATGGAATTTAGACATGTGTGACACTTTTATAACCAGAATTCTATGTGTTCACTATGAGGTTCAGCTGGTAAAGAGTGTATGTGTTTTAGTGATGTCTGCAGGACCCATGAGACTCTTGTGAGCTTTCTCATCTGAATCAAGTAGCTTTGACAGAGCCTGGGTGAAGGAGATTAAAGGAGGGATTTTAGTCATGAATGAAAATTGCAAGGGATAAACAAAAATATATTTATAAATAAAACTAACTTCACATAAGTTTATAATTTTTATTAAATGTCTATTGTGCCTTGAGTATTTCCTCCATGACATCAATATATCCTTTCCTTGCCCCTATCACTACCATTTGGCCATTTTTTTAAGTAGACAGTTTGATTTCCCTTTTATTGCATATCTGCATACACAATTGCTTCTAACTGTACAAAATCTAAGGTCTGCAAATGAGTAAGTAATATAATATTTGTATTTCTATAAAGGTCTTAAGAAAATCGAGTTCCTTATTCATTATGGAAGAATACATTTTGCTTGTTGTATGTATAGCATATTCAATTGTTAGTTGACAGACATGTTTGACTCAGGAACTTAGTTCTTATACAAAAT
This sequence comes from Rattus rattus, assembly GCF_011064425.1. Taxonomy (NCBI): domain Eukaryota; kingdom Metazoa; phylum Chordata; class Mammalia; order Rodentia; family Muridae; genus Rattus; species Rattus rattus. The sequence continues at coordinate 122,202,038 of NC_046160.1, read as the reverse complement.
GCTGAATAAAGAAAAATTTGCATGCACATAATTCTGAGGCATGTTCGCTTGCTGTCAATTGTGTCATATTTTCATATGTGAACTTTCAGAAAGGCCAATATGATTTTCATATACATGAAAAAAGATTGCAAACTATCAAAAATGAGGGTTTATTTAAAGTTCCAGGAACCATTATCCTCATTAGTACTACCAAAAATCAATTGTGTCATTAAGACTACTAAATGTCTGAGGTTAGGATTCTATTTTAAAACTGAAAGATTAGGCTTTGATATTATATCTAAAGGGTCTACAAATGTCTCAGGGAAAGCTTCTGAGATAGAATCAGGATTTGAACCCCAGCATTCTGTTGACTGACCCACGTGCACTCTACTTCCTTTTTCTCTAGCTGGAGTGCCCTTATATAAGAAAGACCCTGCCTTATGAATATTCAAAGCATGTGTGTCTCTGATGATAAATACAGGGATATCCACAAAAAAACAACATATGAGAAATGTTTTCTCTACAGTCACTGAATCACAAGGTACTCATTATGAAATGCAGGTGGATCATCCTCTTCTTGATGGCAGTAGCTACAGGTAAGGCGCTCCCAAGTCCTAAACTTGAGAGATCATACACTTGGGAGACAGTGACACTCACCTTGGATTTCTTTCAACAGGGGTCAACTCAGAAATCCAGCTGCAGCAATCTGGGCCTGAGCTTCAGAGACCCGGGGCCTCAGTCAAGTTGTCGTGCAAGGCTTCTGGCTACACCTTTACAGAATACTATATGTACTGGGTGAAGCAGAGGCCTAATCAGGGCCTGGAATTAATAGGAAGGATTGATCCAGAGGATGGTAGTACTGATTATGCTGAGAAGTTCAAAAACAAGGCCACACTGACTGCAGATACATCGTCCAACACAGCCTACATGCAACTCAGCAGCCTAACATCTGAGGACACAGCAATCTATTTCTGTGCTAGACACAGTATTGCAACCACATCCTGAGTGTGCCAGAAACCCCATAGCAGCAGGTGCTGCCCAGGGACTATAAATGAAAGACAGTATTATCCTGAAGATTTGTTCATAGTCATTTGAGTATTCGTATGTGTACCTACTCCTCTCAATTCTCTATGGTATTTTTCACCTTTTCAAAAGAATATCTCTGGTTATATAATTAAAGAAGAGACTGGTTAGTCTGGCTAATGGTTTATCTCTCTTGTTGATTTTATCAAATAATCAGGTTCTGGTATGGTTTATTCTTTGTATATTTCTCTTGGATTCTACTTGGTTGATTTCAACCATGAGATTGATTATTTACTGCCCTCTACTCCTTTGGGTTGTATTTGCTTCTTTTTGTTCTAGAACCTTTAGGTGTGTTGTCAAGCTTCTACTGTATGCTCTCTATAGTTTCTTTTTGGAGGCACTGAGAATTATAAGTTTTCCTCTTACCAACAGTTTCATTGTGTCCCATAAGTATGTTGTACCTTCATTTTCATTAAATTCTAAAAAGTCTTTAAGTTCTTTCATTATTTCTTCCTCGAGTAAGTTATCATTGAATAGTGTGGTGTTCAACTTCCATGTGTACATAGGCTTTCTGTTGTGCTTTGTTGTTATTGAAGACCAGCCTTGGTCCTTGTTGATGTGATAGGATGCATGGGATGATTTCAAACTTCTTGTATCTGTTAAGGCCTGTTTTGTGACCAATTATATGGTGAATTTTGGAGAAAGTACTATGAGGTACCAGAAAGATAGTGTATTCTTTTGTTTTAGGATGAAATGTTCTTTACATATTTGTTAAATCCATTTGGTTCATAACTTCTTTTAGTTTCTCAGTATCTCTTTAGTTTCTGTTTCTGTGATCTCCCAATTACTGAGAATGGGGTATTAGATTATCTACTAATACTGTGTGATGTGCAATCTGTGCTTTGAACTTTAGAAAGGTTTCTTTTACAAATCAGATATGCCATCTAAACAGGCCCATAACTACTTAAGGGATAGAAGTAATTATTAAAATTTTCCCAACAAAAGAAAAACCCCAGGATAAGATGGGTTTAGTAGAGAATTCCCTAAGATTTTTAAAGAAGACATAATGTAAATTCTGTCCAAACTATTCCACAACCTAGAAGCAGAAGAAACACTACTAAATTCCTTTTATGAAGCCACAATTTTGCTTATATCTAAACCAGACAAAGATCCAACAAAAAAAACAGAACTTCAGACCAATTTCCCTTGTGAATATTAAGGCAAAATACTAAATATATTTCTTGCCATCCAAATCCAAGAACACATCCAAACAATGATGCAACATGTTCAAGTAGACTTAATCCCATGGATGCACGGATGGTTCAATATTGGGAAATCCAACCACTATATTGACCAACTAAAAGGAAGAAGAAAAAAATCACATGATCATCTCATTGCATGCTGAGAAAGCATTTGACAAAATTCAACACCCCTTCATGTTAAAAGTTTTGGAAAGATCAGGAATTCAAGACCTCTACCTAAACATAGAAAAAACAATATACAGCAAACCAGTAGTCAACATCAAACTAAATGGCAAGAAACTTGAAGCAACCCCACTGAAATCGGGGAATAGAGAAGACTGTACATTCTGTCCCTACTTATTCAATATAGTACTAGATATCCTAGCCAGAGCAATCACACATCAAAAGAAGGTCAAAGGGATGCAATTTGAAAAAGAAGAAGCCTAAATATCACTATTTGCAGATGATATGGTAGTATACTTACATGACCCAAAAGGTTCCTCCGAAGAACTGCTAAGCCTGATAAACAAATTCAGCAAAGTTAATGGATATAAAATGAACTCAAATAAATCAGTGGCCTTCCTCAAATCAAAGGCTAGCAAGGGTGAGAAAGAAATTAGACAAACTACACCCTTCTTAATAGCCACAAAATATATAAAATACCTCAGTGTGACTCTAAACAAGCAATTTAAAGATCTGTATGACAACAACTTAAAGTCTCTGAAGAAAGAAATTGAAGATCTCATAAGACAGAAAAATCTTCCATGATTAAGTATTTATAGGATTAATGTTGGAAAAAATGGTTTTTTGACAAATGAAATTTACAGATTCAATGCAATCCCCATCAAATTCCTCACTCAATTCTTCATAGAGTTAGAATGAACAATTGTGAATTCATTTGGAGTTACAAAAAACCTACAATGGAAAAAAATATCCTCAACAATAAAAGAACTCTGGGGACAGACAAAATTCTTAACCTCAAGATGGATTACCAAACAATTGTGATAAAAAGTGTTGGTATAAAAACAGGCAGATAGATCTGTGGAATAGAATTAAAGACACAAAAATGAACCCAAACCTATGGTCACTTCATGTTTGACAAAGGAGCTAAAAATCATCCAGTGGAATCAAAGATAGGTTTTCAACAAATTGTGCTGATTCAACATGAGGTCAGCATGTAGAAGAATATAAATTGATACATACTTATTTCCCTGTACAAAGCTCAAGTCCAAGTGGAGCAAGGATCTGTACATAAAACCAGATGCACTCAAAGTAATAGAATATATGAGGAAGAGCCTTGATTACACATTGGCACTGGGGAAAATTTCCTGAGCAGAACCCCAATGGCTTATGCTCAAACATCAAAAATTGACCAACTAAATCTCATAAAATTGCAAAGCTTCTGTAAGGCAAAGTTCACTGTTATTAAGACAAAACAGCATCCAACAGACTGGGAAAAGATCTTTACCAATCTTACATATGATAGAGGGCTAATATCCATAACAATATATCTGTGTATTATATAATTATATATCTATATATCTATATCTATATCCATATCTATACCTATATCTATGTCTATGTCTATCTCTATCTATCATCTATCAATCTATATCTATATCTATATCTATATCTATATCTATATCTATATCTATATCTATATCTATCTATCTATCTATATCTATATCTATATCTATATATATATATATATATATATCCCAAGAAGTTAAACTACAGAGAATCAAGTAATGGGGTACAGAGATAAACAAAGAATTCTCAGCTGAGGAATAATGAATCTCTTAGAAGTACATAAAGAAAGTTTTAACATCCTTAGTCATCAGAAAAATGCAAATCCAAAGAAGCCTGTAATTCTGCCTCACACCAGTCAGAATGGCTAAGATCAAAATCTCAGTGACAACAGATGTTTGTGAGGATGCAGAAGAGGAACACTTCTCCACTTTTGGTGGGATATCAACCTTGTAAAACCACTCTGGAAATCAGTCTTGAGGTACCTCAGAAATTTGGACATTCTACTACCTGAAGACCCATCTTTACCACTCCTGGGCATATACCAAAAAGATGCTCCAACATATAACAAGAACACATGTTCCATGATATTCATAGCAGCTTTTTTTATAATATCCAGAAGCTGAAAAGAACCCAGATGTCCTTCAACAGAGGAATGTATATAGAAATTCTGGTATATCTTCACAATGGACTACTACTCAGCTATTAAAAAAATGACATCATGAAATTCATAGGCAAATGGATGAAACTAGAAAATGTCTTCCTGAATGAGGTAACCCAATCCCCAAGAAATCACACAAGATAAATACTCACTGATTAATGGATATTACCCCAAAAGCTCAGATTACCCAAGATACAAGCTACAGAACACATGAAGTTCAAGAAGGATGAACGAAGGGCAGATGTTTCAATGTCTTAAAAGGGGGGGGCAAAATATTCAGAGGCAGAGATATGGAGACAAAGTTTGGAGCAGAGACTGAAGGAATGAGAATTCCGAGCCTACCCCACCTTGGGATTCAGACCATATACGTACAACACCCAACCAAACATGACATATACAGAGGCAAATGCTCACAGCTAACCATTGACTGGAGAACTGTGTCCCCATTTGAGAAATTAGAGGAAGGATTGAAGGAGTTGAAGGGGATTGCAACCCCATAAGAGCAACAATACCAACTAACCAGAGCTCCCAGGAATTAAAGGACCACCCATAGAGTACACATGGTCAGACCCATGTCTCCAGTCACATATGTATGGCAGTGGTCATGAGAGGAGAACCTCTTAGTCATGCCAAGGTTGGATGCTCCCATGTAGGAGAATGTCAGAGAGGCAAGGTGGGAAGGGTGGGTGGGGGTTGGGTAAACACCCTCATAGGAGATGGGTGAGAAGTGACAGGGCAGGTGGATTATGGACACAAACCAGGAAAAAGAATAACATTTGAAGTGTAAGTAAAAAAATCCAATACAAAAGAAAGAAAAAAAGAAAAAAAAAAGAAGCATCAGAAATGTTTCCCCAGAGATCTTACTCTGTTCTGATCTGGGGGAGCTGCAAGCTCTAGCTGTTTCTCTGTCAGCTGCTTTAACATATTGTCCCCTAGGTAGGTTGTTACCAAGCTTGAGCTAGGCTAGTCTGGCCCCCTGCCATGCTAAGTCCCAAGCATTCTATAGCCTAGCATAACTTCCTGTCAAAAATTCTGCTCAAACTCCCAACAACCCTGTAAAATCATGACTCAACAGACTGTAACCAAATAATCAGATTAATATGTTAAATTCTCAATCCACAATACATGCACACAATAAATTTATAACAAATTGATAGGGATATAAACCACCTACCTATGTAAAATAAATTTGCCAAGAGAAATCCATCCCAGCTACCTTGACAATTCAGGACAACCCAGGTATGGGTCATCATTCTCAGGATCCATCTTGATTCTCTCTTCTTCTCCTTCTCTCCCTTCTTACAAAAAATTTGTACCTGTCTTATTCTTTTCCTGTCCAAAGGTGTCTTTGATTTATCTTGTGCCAGCCGTCACCTGCATAATGCCATCAACCTATAGACTTCTCCAAACAAGATCATACTGATTTGGGATCTTCCTAGAGTATACTGTACATATAGACTAGTTCTTTACCAGTGAACATCTTATATGGCATGTTATTGTTTATTAAAAGAAAAAGGATATATTGTTGCAATATATTATGATACAGATGTCTTTCAAATGTAAAAGGTTATTAATTGTTACTGAACTATACACAAATAAGTTATACACACACACACATATCCAATTGATAAGATGTAATTACCCATCTACACATAAAAAGCCATGTATTAATCATAACAGCCTGTAAAGGTACTGCTTGAAACCTAATGTCAGCTTCCATATTGTCTCCTCTTGAGGCTTCTCTCTGTCCCTTAACAATCTTCCTCCTTTCCTTTCCAGTTTCTTCCCCTTCCCTCAACCTTTTCTCTGCCCATCCTTCTGTGTTGTCTAATTACAGGCCTCATTCTATCTTGTTCCTGCCTCACCTGTGACATCATCCCACATTTTACCCTTTTGGTCTAAAATTAAAAAAAATAAACTTTTCTCAATTATAAGCTGAGTACAAATTTTATCATTTTGTAATTAAAAGCATAGAATATATCTAACGCCAGGTCCAATATTTTATCAGTTAAACAGAATATTCAGTTATTCATTTCAGTTTAAGAAAGGCTTAATATCTATGTTACATCCTGATTAGCTTGTATATTGATAACTATCTAATAAAATAAGTACTTTTAGAGTTAAACAGCCTGATAGGCTATGAGACTATAATAAGTTTCGAACTCCGTCAGAAATCTGATAATTACCAAATATCTGTACACACAGGAAGCAAATAAATTAGACATTGAATATGGCAATGAAACCCACATCAACAACATATGGGCAAACATCAAACTCTTTCATAGTCCAACTTGATGTGTCTGAAACAAGATAAGGCAAGTGAATAGAGTCAGCATAGATTTGCGGGTTGCTACTTTACTTCTGTAGAATCTTATTTTATTTTCAACTAAACTATTAATACATCTAAATTGCTTTTGGTAGTAATAGGCCAAACTTTTATTATTTTAGGACAATGGATGAGGCTGCATGTCATTCTCTGGAGCCTTCAAGCTGTGGAGACTGCTGCTTTGGGAACAACAGGTCTACTGCTCTGATTACACTGAGGTCAGAGCAATAGGAGCTTTAATTGGGCATGGAAGAGTTCTAATCCTGTTCAACAACAACTGGGTGCTCTATCCCCAATTTCTTGAGACTGAATTCTTTTTTGCCAATATTAGGTCGACATGAACTGGAACAGTAAAAACTCTTTTCATGTTTTACAGATATATAAGGAAAGTTTTCTATATTGAGGATGATTAGCAAGTTTTAATTTATATTATTTTTAGATATGGCCTTTTCCTTGCACATTTGAAAAATATAAGAAGACAAAACATATTGCCATAACTGAGTCTTATTCTCAAAAAAAATTACACAGGTTTATCAAACCATCAGTAATATAAGAAGTATTAGCAACTCCACAATTTTTTTACAGTTTAAACTTTCATTTTCCATAGCTGATAAAAGAGACAAAGTAGAAACAGCCTTGATATTGTTATTTTCCTAAATACAATCTCTTTCTGATGATCAATAAAGTCCTAAAGAGCACTGTAGTTTTTAGTCTGATACTGGGAAAGAAGGATAACTGAGTATTAATATGTGGAACTTTATCCCCAAATACTTATAACAGCTTTTTATATTAAGCACTTGGGAGAAGTCAAATTGTTTAAATTCTGTTTGGATGTTTTCATGGATAATAAACTGGTGATAAGTCATGTTGAATGAGGGAGTGTTCCTGCCTTTGGTTATCAGCATCAGCGGGCAGGTATTCATCTATTCTTTACTGGAGCCACAGGCTAAAATTATGGGTGGTGAGAATTATTTCATAATCTCTTGCTAGTTGAAGGGTTTATTTTTCACAATACTTGTCAGAATGTCTATTATTCCTACTCCTTTCAATCCCATTCTTTATAACACTTTTGTGAGATCAACATCTGTGGCAAATAAGGGCGTCATGGGAAGAATCTTGTCATACTTCCCTAATGACTGAAAATGTTGCTCCTTGAAAAGGTTTTTCAGAAGTATTTTAATGGATGTGGATCATATAACACATTAACATTGGTCAGGAATCATGCAGGATAGATGCAAGAGATTCAGTAGAAAGGAAGATTTCTGGCATTTCCTTTTCTTTTACTGAGACAGTATAGCTACCTCAAACTGATTCCAGAGTATTAAATGATTTAGTATAACTGGTTTCACACAACAGAACAATCAATCATCAACTATTGTACAAGATCTTGAATGAGTCCCATGATCCAGAAACCATGGATATTTCTTGGTAAAAGTCAAGAATTGATGAGTTTATCTTAATTATACTTGGCTCCAATTCATTTAAAGAACCTTTTTTTTTCCTCTTTGTAGGTACATAAATTTCTGTAAGTTAGAATTTCCATGATGAAAGCAATTTCAGCCAATATTAGAAGTCAATTCATATCATTTAAGAAAGGGCAAGATCAGCTTTGAATTCTCTATTTTATCCTCTCTGTGTCTTTTTTTCTATCAGTCTCTCATATGTGTTTGAATCTCTGTCTCTTCATTTCTCTCTTCCTTCCTTTTCCCCTCCTCCCCTCTCTCTGTGTATGTGTATTCCCCTTTACAAAGAAATTTACACATTATTCTTTGAACATCACAGAAAATATCCCTTGGGAAAAATATGACATTCTTTATAGATATTTTTAATACAGTTTTATAAGGGTGTTCCCTTGTTACTCACTCCAACAAACCCAAGTAAGAAAAAAACTACAAACATCATGGTTTATCAAACAATATCTATATGGTGTTTACAACAATCTTTTATATTCAATTCATAAGGTATGAAAACTATATTTTGTCTTTTCAGCAAATGATTATCATAAAAAAATACGTATGCATTAGTCAAATGAGGACATGGAGGAGGACATAACTTCAGATTAGATCTGTGCATTTTCTTTGCTTATACAAGTTGATTATTTTGGATTCTCAGACAAAGTAAAGGTGGGCATAGTAAAAGAAATTAAGTATTAGTATTGGATATTCATGAAAAGACAGACTCTGATGTTTTGTTTGGAGTGCTTTCAAACTTCAACTATTCCAAGCATAGAAGCAGACTGCCTTAAAATGTTTGCTTGCTTGTGAGGAGACATTCTTTAAACTCTTTTTTCATATTTATTCATTTCTTAAGGTACATTTTGTGTATTCACATTTCATTTTTTTTCAACTCTTTGACCTCTCTCATTACCCCTCCCACTCCTGCTTTTTTGAGGATGCTTCTGCTCCTACACATACACACACACACAGAACCATGTCACCTCCCTGGGATTCCAACATACTGGGAAAATGAGGTTTCACAGGACCAAAGGATTCTCCTCATATTGATGCCAGACCATGCCATCATTTGTGGGTGGATTAGTCCCTAGGAGCTCTTGGGCATCTGGTTGGTTGATACTGTTGTTCTTCCTCTGGGGTTGCAAACTCCTGCAGCTTATTCAGTCCTTTCTCTAACTCCACCATTTGGGTCCCCATGCTCACTCTGATGTTTAGCTACAAGCATCTTCATCTGTATCAGTAAGACTCTAACAGACCCTCTCACAACCTACCCTCTCAGGAGACAAGCTCCTGTGCACAAGCACTCTGGGCATCAGTAGTAGTGACTGGGTTTTGTGAATACATATGGGATTGATTCCCATGTGGGGCAGTCTCTGGATGACCTTATATTCAATACCTGCTCCACTCTTTGTCCCTGTGTTTTCTCCCATGAACATTTTCTTCCCCTTTCCAAGAAGGACTGAAATATTCACAATTTGTTTTTCCTTCTTGTTGAGCTTTATATGGTCTGTGAATTGTTTCTTGTGTATTCCAAGTTTTTGGGCTAATAGCCACTTATCAGTGAGTGCATACCATGAGTGTTTTTCTCTGATTCGGTTACCCCACTTGGGATGACATTTTCTAGGTTAATCAATTTGCCTAAGATTTTCATGAAGTCATTGTTTTTAATAGTTGAGTAGTAATCCGTTGTGTAACTATACCAAATTTTCTGTATCCATTCCTCTGTGGAAGGACATCTGGGTTCTTTCCAGCTTCTGGATATTATAAAGATAAAGAAGGCTGCCATGAACATAGTGGAGCATTTGTCCTTGTTACATGTTGGAGCAGCTTGTGGGTATATGTCCCGAAGTGGTACAGCAGTTACCTCAGGTTGTACTATGTCCAATTTTCTGAGAAACCATCGGACTGATTTCCAGAGTGGTTGTACCAGCTTGTAATCCCATCAAAAATGGAGGAATGTTCCTATTTCTCCCCATCCTCACCAGCATCTGCTGGCATAAATTGTAGGTTTTGGGCTGACAATAAAAAATAAATTCTGTTATGTTTTTATTTTCTAATTGTGACTGAATTATAATCCTGGACATATAATGAAAGATTAAACACATAATCTATTCTTCTTGGATAATAGTAAGTCTGTTTTTGTTCAATGAAAACTGTAGAAAGAAAGAAAGAATAGAGAAAGGAAGGAAGGATGAAAAAGAAGGAAGAAAGAGAGAAAGGAAGAAAGAAAGAAAGAAAGAAAGAAAGAAAGAAAGAAGGAAGGAAAGGAAAGAAAGAAAGAAAGAAAGAAAGAAAGAAAGAAAGGAAGGAAGGAAGGAGGAAGGAAGGAAGGAAGGAAGGTAGGTGGTGGTTGCTAGTCAGAGCTGGGGAAGGAATTGGAGCATTTGTCAGAATTGTAAGATAACCTTGGACACTATTGCATGACTAACTCCTACTTTCCTATCCCAATTCCTCAGTATCTTGTCAGCAGAGACCCTCTGATCCTCTACCATGAAATACTCCTGGCATCTCATTCCTGAACAGGGACTCATAGCAGTAACTCTACTTGGGGATAAAAATAATTCTTCAGTGAAGTGCTTTACAATCCCCCTGGGTAAAATATTAACCAGAAATTTAAGGAAAGACAACCCAGAAACTGCCCCACTTGGGGATCTATCCCATCTGCAGACACCAAACTCAGACTGCTAGGGGCCAGTCACAGTGGGAGTCTTCTTTACTGTAAGTTCTTCCTGAGGCAGTGGAGGAGGAAGAGCATCTGCTGCAGGTAAGACTTCATCCTACTTAGGGTTGATATATAGTAATAAAAATTTACTTAGCTAAGTCTAAGCTATTATGGTGCTGTAGATGTCCTGCCCACTGTAATCCTCTTATTCCAGAAACTGCAGTTGCTTGCACTTAGCACTTCTTCGTAAAACAGCAAAGAAAGAAAATAAAGAAAGGAAAGAAAGAAAGGAAAGAAAGAAAGAAAGAAAAGAAGAAAGAAAGAAAGAAGAAAGAAAGAAAGGAAAGAAGAAAGAAAGAAAGAAAGAAAGAAAGAAAGGAAAGAAGAAAGAAACAAACAAAGGAAAGAAGAAAGAAAGAAAGAAAGAAAGGAAGAGAGAAAGAAAGAAAGAAAGAAAGAAAGAAAGAAAGAAAGAAAAAGAAAGAAAGAAAGGAAGGAAGGAAGGAAGAAAGAAAGAAAGAAAGAAAGAAAGAAAGAAAGAAAGAAAGAAAGAAAGAAAGAGAGAGAGAAAGAGAGAGAGAAAGAAAGGAAGGAAGAAAGAAAGAAAGAAAGAAAAAGAAAGAAAGAAAGAAAGAAAGAAAGAAAGAAAGAAAGAAAGAAAGAAAGAAAGAAAGGAAAAGCAAGCAAGCAAGCATGTGGTGGTTGCTAGTCAGAGCTGGGGAAGGAATAGGAGCATTTGTCAGAATTGTAAGATAACTAACATTTGTACTATCTCAGCAGGAAATCCAAGGTCCCAGTTTTCAACCTGCTAGTCCAAAGTCACAAGAAGAAAAAGAGACACTTAGAAAAGTGATTATCTTTGACATCCGTACTTATACATGTTTCAGAATACATAATCACATGTTAAAAACTTCATCCTATAAAAACCTAATCTCAAATTGAAATAGAAGTTTAGAGCAGAGAATGGTCACATGAATATCCATTAGGAATATTTGTCTGGCTAAATATCCACCACTTGTTACATTTCCACAAGTTCACTGAAGGTTTTAACCATAACCAAGTTATTAGCGAAGTTTTATATAGAAAACTCAGTAGCACTTATAATAAGTCATTAGTTCCATTTTTATGACTTTTGATTAAAAGTCCTTTGGTTGTTTTACAACCTCTTGGAATATGTTCTGAAAAGGGGAAAGTCTGATTACTATCTAAGTGCAATTAACTAGTGTCACTCTTGGGAGACTGACAGAGTTCACATCTCAGTTTTGCCTATCAAAAAATAATCTAATAGCAACCCCACTAATAAAGAGCTTAATATTCACTGATATAATTTTTGAAATTTTTACAAGTTCATCATTAAGAATTAAGAAGTCTTCTATTTGTTTATAAAGCATCATTAAAGACAGTACACATTCACAGATCTGCAGAGATCCAAAGGGGTGGGCTATTTGTTGGGTTCTGGAAGAGCCTCAGGAGGGAGCTATATCAGGCTCCTTTCAGCATGAATTTCTTGGCATCTGAGATTGGTGGCTGTATATGGGATGGATCTCCATGTGGGCCCATCTGTGGATGACCTTTTTTTTCAGTATCTCCTCCACATTTTGTCCCCATATTTCCTCCATTGAATATTTTGTTCTCCCTTCTAAGAATGACTGAAGTATCTCCACTTTAGTCTCATTCTTCTTGTGCTTCGTTTGTTCTGTGAATTGTATCTGTGGGTAATCCCAGCTCTAGTGCTAATATCCACTTTTCAATGACTGCACACTCTGTGTGTTCCATGGTTATTGTGTCACCTTACTCAGGATAATATTTTCTATTTCTATCCATTTGTCTAAGTGTTTCCTAAAGTCATTGCTTTTAATAGCTGAGTAGATTGTGTAAATGTTCCACAATTTCTGTATCCATTCTTCAGTTAAATGGCATCTAGTTTGTCTCCAGCCTCTGGCTATTATAAATAAGGCTCCAATGAATATAGTGTAGCATTTGTCCTTGTCATAAGTTGGAGCATCTTTGGGTTGTGTGTCCAGGTGTGCTACAGCTGTGTTCTAAGGTTATACTGTGTCCAATTTTTTGAGGAACATCTACCCTGATTTCCAGAGTGGTTGTACCAGCTTGCAATCCCACCAACAATGGAGGAGTCTTCCTCTCTGTCCACATCCTTTCCAACATCTGTTGTCACCTGAATTTTTGATCTTAGCCATTCTGACTGGTGTGAGGAGGAATCTCAGGGCCGTTTTGTTTCTTGTTGAACATTTCTTTAAGTGCATTTCAGACAATCGATATTCTTCACCAAATTCCCATAGGAGGAGTTGAAGATAGGACTGAAGGAGCTGATAGGGGGTTAACCCCATAAGAAGAAAAATAATATCAATTAACCAGACTCTTGTGAGCTCCCAGAGACTAAAGCACCATACCAAGTATACAGTGGCCAGGATCCATGACTCCACCCAATTATGTAGCAGAGAATGGGCTTGTCTGGCATCACTGGGAGGAGAGGCCCTTGGTCTTTTCGGGCTCAATGTCCCAGTGTATGGGAATGTAAGGTTGGAGAGGTGGGAGGGAGAAGGTGAATTGGTGAAGGAACACTCTTATTGAAGTGGGGGGGGATAGCAGGTTTCTGGAGGGGAAACCAGGAAAGGTGATAGCATTTTAAATGTAAATTTAAAAATCCAATAAAAAAAGAAAAATGGGTAGACTATTGGTTAATGATAATTTTATATGTTTAATAATAACAGGAAAAGCATTTTAATAGCAGAGATCTTTACAAAAATACATTCTCTTTTTATCTAAAAAGAGAAAACCAGTCACAGATTATATAATAATTTGAAGAAGGCCATTCTGGAAGATCACATGCTAGTTATTTCCTTGACCCATTATGGTTCTTGACAGCAGGCAAGTGCTGGTGCCAAGAAGTGCTTGATGATAGGACCTTAGTTTATCTGTCTCCTGAGAGGCTCTACCAGAAAATGTTCAATCCAAATGCAGATACTTGCAGCCAACCATCTGACTGAGCACAAGAATGACAGTGGAGGAGTTAGGGGGAGGACTGAAGGAACTGAAGGGGTTTAAAACCCCATAAGAAGAGCAACAATATCAACCATACAGATTCTCCAGAGTTCTCCGAAACAACCACCAACCAAAGAGGATACATGGAGGGACCAATGGCTCCAGCTGCATATTTAGCAGAGGATCACCTTATCTGGTATCAGTGGAATAGAGGCCCCAGCATAAGAGAATCCTAGAGTGCTAAGACAGGAGTATGTGGTTGGGAGAGCATTCTCAGAGAAGCAGATGGGGATGGGATAAGGGTTTTGCAGAGGAGAACTGAGAAGGGGATAACACTTGAATTGAGAATAAATAAAACCACATATAAAAGAGCTTATACAGCTGACTAGCAATCCAAGGGAAGAAGGTGGTTTTTGTGATGATATACAGAAGACACCCACTCACAAACTCTTGGTTTATGAAGCAAATGAAAAGGAATAAAAAAAGAAATTGACCTGAAAGAGGATTAAAGGGAAGGAAGTATAAATAAGTCATATCCTATAAGGAGTCTGTTGAAATGAACTTAAATACATATAATACAGTATACTGAAATGAAAGGGGGAATTAAAGTCTGTATTTATTAATTGACTCTTTTCTTAAACTTTGTGCAGCATTGAAGTCCTCAGTTTGCAATCCATGCATGTTTGGATTGAGAATCCTGGAAAAGACTAGAAAGGGATATTCAGGTTTGGTATCAGAAGAATGTACCTAATAACATTATTATTGAGGCTGCTTATATCGCAGCATTTTTAGGGAAAGCTTATATATGGCTAAGTGTAAAGAAAAAGACATTTTAGCAGGGAAAAGATCATGGGGAAGATACTTATCATTAGATCATAAGCCAAAAAATAATTCCCCATTTTATTTTCTGTTTTTTTTTTTTTTTTTCTGTTTCTCTGAGGCTTTTAATATTGAGAATGATAAAGATGATGATAATGATGATGATGAGAAAAATCCACTCAGTTCCAAGAAATAGACAAATTTAGAGGAAGAGGCTACAAAATATCATAATTTCAATTGGCTTACTTTGATATCTAAAACCCAGTTTCAGCCTAACATGTCTAAAAAGGATAAAATCTCATTTTATTCACTGGAACTTAAAAGGGATCTTAAACCTTCCCTCAGTTTTGAGAAGAACTTGAGTATGTTCCAGTGTTTTGGATGATAAAAAAGATGAGGACTGTAACAGGATCCTTTACTCTATAAACATATAAAAGAGCTTATACAGCCTACTAGCAATCCAAGGGAAGAATGTGGGTTTTGTGATGATATACAGAAGACACCCACTCACAAAATCTTGGTTTATGAAGCAAATGTCAGTAGCAATTTCCCACCATTTTGTACAATACACACACACATACATACATACATACATACATACATACATACATACATATATACACACACATAAATACATAAAACACATTTGATTAATAAATGAAAGCTTCAACAACTTCATACATACAAAGAGAGACAGACAGACAGGTAAACAGACAGAAAGACAGGCAGAGAGAGAGGTAGATATGTACACATTCACACATTGAGTTAATGAAGCCAAGCTCCACCCACTTTACATATATGCCAATACATATACTTTTGATTTATGGAGCAAACTCTTAACAACTTTATTTTTGGTACCAGAGCTTATGTATCCAAGAAAAGTCTTTTTAGTATTATAAAAGTTACAATGTTTCTGGGTTTTATATTTCTTTAAGTGAATAACAATTACAAAATAGTATATTTCCTCAATACCTTTACATGAGAAAACGTTGCAGGGTAGAGGGCTAATATCCAAAATTTATAAAGGACTCAAGAAGGCTGAACACCAACAGTACAAATAACCCAATATAAATGGTGTATAGAGCAAAACAGAGAGTTCTCAACCAAGGAATCTTCAAGGGCCCAGAAGCACTTAAAAAATCTTTAATGTCAAAAAAATAAATTAAATAAATAAATAAATAAATAAATAAATAAATAAATAGTACACCGTTGCTATCTTCAGACACACCAGGACACAGCACAAGATCGCATTACAGATGATTTTGCACCACCATACGTTTGTTGGAATCTGAAATCAGAACCTCTGGAATATCAGCCAATGCTCTTAACTTCTGAGCCATCTCTCCAGGCGATAGAGCAATGCTTAACTTCATGAAAAAAAATCAGAAAAATCAGGATAGCTAAACAATCCAGCACAGTTAAAGAACTTCTGGAAGCACAACTACCCCTGATTTCATGCTATACTATGAAGCAATAGTAATGAATACTGCTGAGCAATGGAATAAAATTGAAGACTCAGAAAGTAACACAGAGGCCTATGGACATTTGATGTTTGGCAAAAATTCTAACACCATGCAATGTAATAAAGGGAATATTTTCAGAAAAAAAGGTTAATGTCCTTAGTCATTGTGAAAATGCAAATCAAAATGAAACCCAGATTCCACCTTATACCGATTAGAATGATTAAGATCAAAAATTCAAGTGACAACACATGCTAGGAAGGGCAGCATATGGAGAATGAAGAACACACTTCCATTGTGGGTGAGATTACAAACTGGTACAACTACATTGGAAATCAATTTGGCTGTTCCTAAGAAAATTGGAAATAGTTCTAACTGAAGACTCAGCTGTCGTGCCCCTGGGTATATACCCAAAACATACTGCAACATATAAAAAGTTCCAACTGAAGACTCAGCTTTAAAGCCCCTCATATACCCAAAAGATGCTGCAACATACCAAACACACATGTGCTCCATTATGTTTATAGTAGCTTTATTCATAATAGCCTGAAATTTGAAGCAACCCAGATGTCCCTCAACTGAAGACACTGTACAGGGACTGTGGTTCATTTACACAATGGATTCCATTCAACTAATAAAGCAAAGAACATCATTCATTTGTCAGGCAAATGGATGGAAATACAAAATATCATCCCTCAGTACTTGTGGTTCTAGCACTTTTCCACTTGTTTTCTACCCTGACTCTCTCCAACCCAAGGGTTTCTCTTAGCTTCCCTTCGCCACCTTCTTATTCCTATAATATTTAGCTATTTAGGTTTTGTGGTTTTGTGGTCCCTATTCATTCCCAGCTCCTTTCTTCACTCCTTAGCCCTTTCTCCTCTTCCTTCTCCCTTATCTTTCTCTCTTTCTATCCCCTTCACTCTCTCACCTCTCATGACCAGTATTATTCTGCAAGCCATGTGCAATCTAAACTCTTCCAGATGCCTTTCACTGTTATATCACTCACACCTACAATAAAGTCTTTCTTCTTCTCCTCAGTCATAACTAGAACCTGTAACATCCTCCTTCCCAAAGACAAGCCCTCTCTGAATCAAGCTGCTGATTTAAATATCTCAAAGTATGTACAAATCATTTATTTCTGCTAGTTTCTGCCACCATTTTTGACTCCCAATTTTAGAGTGTGTTTTTCAAATACTTCTTCCCTCTATTGTCTACAATGTCCATCTTTCCTCACCTACTTAAAAATGTCATCTCTCCAGTTGCTGGGTTATCATCACCTAGGTATCTCTCTAACTAAAAATGTTATGTCTATCATCTGCCTACCACAGTAGCTTTGCTACTCTCTTCATAGAAAGACATGATCCACTGTGACTACTGGAACCCTTTTTTTCCTCTAAAGCCTCTCCCATCCACCTCTTCATCAATTATCTGTACTACCTGCTCTAACTACTTAATCTCCTCACCTGGGTGGCAAACCAGGGCTTCCTTCTTTGTCAGTTATTACACTGTAAGCTACACTTCTGTGCCAAAAGCTCCTCTGTTCCTAATTAAACTTGATCATGTGAAAAGGGAGGTCTCTCCCTTCTGATTTGGGATATTTCTCTTTGGCAATCACTTGTTTGGGGATGGACAAGAATAAACTTCTTGTCACAGTATACTTATACTTTTACTCTCTTTTTGTCCAGTCCTTCCTGGATTTTCTCTGCTACCTACAGACTAAGATTCTCCATCTTCTCTATGCACTTTTGTTCTCTATAATATTGTAAGTCTCCTTGGTGTAGAGTTTCTAATTGTGATCCTTGTCCTTCATGACTATAGTGCTCTCTGTCTCTATGATTTGCCTTGAAATTTTCAGGAACCATCCACCCATCAGAGGTCATTGTTTTTTAATGGGTAGTTTTTATTTATATTTTAAATGTTATCCCGTCTCCCAGTTTCCCAACCATAAACCCTATACTATCTCCCCATCCCCTTCTTCTATGAGGGATATATCCGAACCCAAATACCCACCCTTCTGCTTCCCTGCCCTGACTTTTTGCTATACTGGTGAATGTAGCCCTGGCAGTTCCAAGGGCTTCTCCTTCCACTATTGCCAAACAAATCCATCCTCTGTTACATATACAGCTGGAGTCATGGGTCTGTCCATGTGTACCCTTTGGATAGCAGTTTACTACCTGGCATCTTGAGTTGGTTGGTATTGTTCTTATGCACTTGTAAACCTGACAGCTCCTTCAATCCTTTCTCTAATTCCTCCAATGGTAACCCATTCTTAGTTTAATGCTTGTCTTCCAGCATTTGACTCTGTGTTTGTCATGTTCTGGCAGAGCCTCTCAGGTGCCAGCTATGTCAGGCTCCTGCAAGTATGCACTTCTTGCTATCAGGAATATTGTCTGGGTTTGGTGGCTCTAAGTATATGGGCTGGAACCCCAGATTGGGCATACTCAGAATGGCCGTTCTGGTTGGGCATCTCTTTCTTTAGGTTAGGGAAGTTTTCTTCTACAATTTTGTTGAAGATATTTACTGGTCCTTTGAGCTGGGAGTCTTCACTCTCTTCTATACCTATTATCCTTAGGTTTGATCTTCTCATTGAGTCCTGGATTTCCTGTATGTTTTGGACCAGTAGCTTTTTCCATTTTACATTATCTTTGACCATTGTGTCAATGATATCTATGGAATCTTCTGCTCCTGAGATTCTCTCTTCTATCTCTTGTATTCTGTTGTTGATGCTTGTATCTATGGCTTCTCGTCTCTTCCTTTGGTTTTCTATGTCCAGGGTTGTTTCCCTTTGTGCTTTCTTTATTGCTTCTATTTCCATTTTTAATTCCTTCACCTGTTTGATTGTGTTTTCCTGGAATTCTTTCGGGGATTTTTGTGATTCCTCTCTATAGGCTTCTACTTGTTTATTTATGTTTTCCTGCATTTCTCTAAGGGAGTTCTCATGGCTTTCTTGAAGTCCTCCATCATCATGATCAGATGTGATTTTTAAATCTAGATCTTGGTTTTCTGGTGTGTTTGGGCATTCCGTGTTTGCTTTGGTGGGAGAATTGGGCTCCGATGATGCTGTGTAGTCTTGGTTTCTGTTGTTTGGGTCCCTGGACTTGCCTCTCGCAATCAGGTTGTCTTTGGTGTTACCTTGTTCTGCTATTTCTGACAGTGGTTAGACTGTCCTATAGGCCTGTGTGTCATGAGTGCTATAGACCTGTTTTCCTGTTTTCTTTCTGCCATTTATGGGAACAGAGTGTTCTGCTTTCAGGTGTGTAGTCTTTCTTTCTATTGGTCTTCAGCTGTTCCTGTGGCAGTGTTTCCTGAGTCCACCAGGCAGCTCATTTGGAGAAGAAAATTTGGTCTTTCCTCTGGTCCTGGGGCTAGAGTTGCTCCTGGGGAGCTGCTTTTGAGCTCACAGTGAGGGCGGCAACCAGAAGGACCTGCCCTGCCTTTTCCCGTGGTCCTGGTACACCGGGGTCCCAGATGGAGTTAGATGTTTTCCTCTGGTGTCAGAAATGTGGGCAGAGTGTAGTCTCTTTTGGCTTCCCAGGTGTGTCTGCCCCGCTGAAGGTTTAGCTCTCACTCCCACTGGATTTGCGTGCAAGGAGCTGTTGACCAGGTCCTTTTTGCAAGTCTCTTTTGCATTTGTTATTCTTTCTCTAATTCCACCTTTCTCAATTCAGTGGTTTCCTGATAGCATTCACCTCTGTATTTCTCATACTCTGGCAAAGTCTCATAGGGGACAGCTATATCTGGCTCCTGTCTGCATGTACTTCTTCCCTTTATCATTATTTTCTAGGTTTGTTGGCTGTATATATATGGGGTGGATGTCCAGGTGGTTCAGCTTCTGAATAGCCATTTGTTCAGACTCTGCTCCAAACTTTGTCTCCATATCCCCTCCTATGAATATTTTTGTTTCTCCTTTTAAGAAGGAGTGAAGCATCTGCACTTTGGGCATCCTTCTTCTTGAACTTCATTTGCTCTGTTAATTTGATCTTGGCTAATCTGAGCTATTGAACTAATATCCAATTCTCAGTGAGTCCATAAAGTGTGTGGTTTTTGTGATTGGGCTACTTCACTCAGGATGATATTTTCTAGTTCTATACGTTTGCCTATGAATTTCATGAAGTCATTCTTTTTGAAATCTGAGTAGTACTCCTTTGTTTAAATGTATTGAATTTATTTTCTATATCTAGTCCTCTGTTGAAGGGCATCTGGGTTCTTTCCACTTCTGGTTATTATAAATATGGCTGCTATAAACATAGGGAGTCTGTGGCCACTGCATCAAAACCTTATTTAAACATAGAACTGAATATATACCACTATATAAATGATGTCATAATATGGGGAGATTCATCAACTGCCCTTCCCAAATCAAAGACCAGCTATCTTACCTAGGATTCAAAGTAGTCCCTCATAACGTACAACATATTCCATCCATTCTGTTTTTAGAAATGGAAATCTCTCTCAGCTCATTATTCATCCTCAAACCCACCCTTATGTTCTCTCTGAAATTAACTCTCGCCTCCCTCCAGAACTTTTTGGGAAAACTTAATTGGCTTGGAGCCTGGCTGTCCCTTCCCATAAGAACTCTTCAACCTTTCTTTAACCTCCTAAAAGTAGATAAAATGTCTTCATCCCAGAGGATATTGTCTCCTGAAGTAATCCAAGCTCTAAATTTTGTCATTTTAGCTTAAAATGACATGGCTCTTTTTAGGTAAGGCTCAGTGATGTCCATACAGCTCCTAATCTTTAATTCCTCCCCTACACATGTCGGGGCTGTATACCAAACCAGGGCATCCTGGAATGGCTCCATAACCAGATGCGTGCTGCACTATGAATTCTAAATGAGGTGGATGCTTTCATTAATATGATTAAAAAAGGGCAAGTATGGAAGCCTACAAACTTTGGAAAAATAACCTGACATTCTTTTTCAAAAAACAAAAGCAAAACAAAAACAAAACAAACAAACAAACAAAAAAACAAATGTGAAAAAACCAATAAATTAACCTTTTTCCTCTCTGATATTTAATAACTAATCAAAAATCACTCCCATTTTACTCTCAGTTTAACACCTGGACTGGATAGTTTTTTGTGTCAACTTGACACAAGCTTGAGTTACCACATGAAAGGAGATTCAGTAGTGGAAATGCCTTCTGAAGACCCAGCTGTATGGTATTTTCTCAACTAGTGGTCAAGGTGGGAGGACCCAGCCCACTGTGAGCAGTGCCCTCCCTGGCCTGGTGGTCTTGGATCCTATAAGAAAGCAAAGCCAGTAAGAAACATCCCTCCATGGCTTCTGAATCAGTTCCTGTTTCCTTACCCGCTTGAGTTCCAGTCCTGACTTCCTTTGGTTGTGAAACAGCAACATGGAAGTAACCTGAATAAACCCTTTCCTCCCCAACTTGCTTCTCGGTCATGATGTTTGTGCAGGAATAGAAACCCTGAGTAAGACAACAGGATTGCCAAGACATATAGACAACATTATTCTGCTGTAAATTGTCTCTGCGCATCATCTGTTGTGATTGCTGCTCCTCAAAAGTTTTTAAAAGTCCATAATTGGAGCAACTCAATATTTACTGATGGCAGAAAGAGGTGACTGCACCAATAATATACTACTTCCCTGAGTGCGAACTACTTATTCTCTGATTCAGAGAGCTTCCCCACATTCCTCCAAATATAAAGATATATTTGCTATCTATCTGGCACTAAAGGAAGTCAAGGTGACACTTAAATTTTTCATAGACACTGGATATGCTGTCAATTTGCTCCCTTGGCTGTCAAGACCTTTTATCACATGAGATGTCAACCCACATGCCCCTCTACTCATACAGGCTTCTGGCTTCATACATTAAAGAGCCTCCCCCATTTACATCCAGTATATCAGATCTCATAGACCCCTTCCAGGAACAAATACAAAGGAAACTCCGTTACTGACCAAACCATCTCAACAGGAATATGCATAGGCTCCAGTGAGCAGACAGGCCAATTCCCGTCGAATACAGACACAAATATAAAAGGCCTTCATGGCTGCTTCCTCCACATCCTCTTGTTTAACTCTAAAGAATAATAAATATATGCTCTTCTTGTGCATCCTGTATTACCCTATCAGCTTTATAAATAATGGACAACAACCGCAGATGCTCAAAATCCAGTGACTTATGGCAAATTGATGTCATCAACACACCCCAATTCAGTAGACAAAAATATGTTTTTTTCCATAGATACATGGTAACATACTCATTCTCTATGTAAGCTACAGTCCAAATGAGTAAAAACTCAAAAAGGTTAATTCATCATATGTCCTACACATTTAACATCATAGGCATTCCTCAAAAGATAAAAACTGATAATGACTTTGCCTTCACTATCTCTCAATTCAACACCTTCTGCACACAATGCACAAATATCCACCATTCTTTCAGGGCCAAGAGATAGTGTAAAGAACATTTCAAACACTAAAAGCTCAATGTCTAGAACAAAAGAAAGCCTCCTTACCCTAAATGTACAATTAATGATAGTTCTGTCTATAATTAATGATAGTTCTAACTATCATCTACAAAAACTTCAAATATCTCCTATCTTCCTCCATTGGCATACACCAAAATTAGCATTTCCTGTTCTAATATGAAGACTTGATCCTTTGGATGGGATTTAGAAGGGACCAGATTCCCTCCTTAAAATTTGGAATGGGTTTGTTTGTGTTTTCCTACAGGAGTAGTCTGATTAATCGAATTCTCACCTGAAATTTCTGATAACACCTCATCTACCAAGAAGATGGTCTGCCTCTAGCTGGCAGATCACAGACAGAGGAGGAGGAAGAGGAGGAGTTAGGAGTCATTTAGTTAGTGTAATGCTCAGTGCAAGCAACCAAGGTTTATGGCTATACTCTAATCGATGGTCTTCTGGGAGAGCTCTGCTTAAGAATCTGTTAGCTAGACACACTGTTTTGCACATTCCTCCAGCTCTCAGGGTGGTCAGACTATTTCCTGTGTGAGGCTATAGTAACATGTTTTATTCTTTGGGATAGAAGTCTTTTATATCCTAAATAATTAACCATGCTTGTTGATAATGGTTTTCCCTGATAATGCCATCTTGAACTGAAATCAATATGAATACTTGACATTTTATTGTCTGCATCTTCACTGTATAAATTTTTAGTACTTGATTCTTTTTCTTTACACTTAAATGGAATTTTATTTAGACAAATGCTTACTTTAAATTTCACATTTTCATCAAATTAATTTGACAAATAATTCCTATCTGATGTTTTGTGTCATGTCCAGAAACCTTGATAAATCTGTATCATTAAAATCAAGATTGAAAACGTTTGTTTTCACTTTGATTCTTTTTTTTTTGTTATTGTTGTTGTTCTATTAACACCTGTTTTAGTTTAGGTCACTATAGTGCATGTGCTTGATGAATAATTCAATTAATTTTTCTTTATTAATTTGACTGATTCACTTGATGTTTTCAAATTTGATAATGCTATTTTATTACAGGTTAAATGCTTTCATGTGTTCCAAAACTAGGTAACAGATATTCTTCCTCATTTTATCTCATTACAGTGTAAAATTATCATAGTTTCTGTTTTTCTACAGTAGTTACAATTTCATTATTTTATTCATTTATGTGTGTCCTGTGGTGTGTGTGTGTGTGTGCCTGTGCGCGCGCCCGCATATACTTGCATGGTTTGTCAATGAGAGATAAACATTTAAGGAGTCCCACTTTGCTAATACAACATATCTTTGTTTCTTCTGACATGCCATTTACATCACACTAGATGTTACAGGAGTTTTCTGTCAATCTTACTGTCTAACCCTTCCCTTTATGCATCTGCCTGCTGGGATTACACATTGACAAAATGCATTTTTACCTGGGTTTCAGGACCAAAATTAGGTTATCATGAATGCTTAGCATTTGTGTTTACCTGCTACAGCATTTTAGTTCATTGAAAGAAGTTATATTTTAAGAAAATTACAATAACATTTAACAACTTTCACTCTCCACAGTTCTCAGTAGGCCTCAACTTCTAATCATATCCAGCATTCTATGGTAACCTGTATCCAGCATATGCAGAGGAATGTGTATTCTGATTCTAAATTCCTTAATATATAGATCTCTGAAAAGGTATGATTGTTCAAGAATAGTAATCTTTATTCCACATGTTAAGGATACTCTGTAAGTTCCTGTCATCTGTTGATTTTTCATCAGAGTCTTGATTCCCATGATATTTCTCCTTTCCTTTGTTAAGAGCACATCATCAGTATACATTACGGGAGCTTCAGTGTTGTGTTCCTCCTCAATTTTAACAGACTATAGGCAACCTATGTGCAGAATTCTCTCTCTCTCTCTCTCTCTAAAAGAAGTTTTTTTTTTTTAATTTTGAGTGTAAGGTTAAGTCATTATCATCAGATAGATTATTTTTTCAGGTAATTGTGACTGAAATGTCCATATAAATCATGTTTTCTCATTTATATTCTGGGATTTCAATGCAATAACTTTGAAGTCCAGTATTGATTTCCGGCCCTTATATATTATTTGGACTCTTTCCATTACTTGTGGAATTATATACTGAAGCATATTAAGATTTGTACTTGTTATCACAGATGACCTTGGGCTAATGGAGAGGAATATTTCCCTGCTTTTATGTAATCTTTCTTACACTTTCATTTGGCTGTTTGAGTAGACTTGGTTTCCACCAAGTTCAATAACTTTAAACTGTGCAATTTCAACTGTGTTCTTGAGTTTCTAGATTTTTTGAACCAAAGCGTCTATACCCCACTTTCCCTCCTCAGATTTTTCTTTCTTTTGCATAATCTAATGAGCAGATCTTCAGTGTGATCATCTTTGCTCTTTTTCCTAAATAATGAGATGAATGCTGTTCTCCGGTGATATCCCAAAGCTCAGTTGGTTTATCTGTAGTTCAGGAAACTGAAGACTCCTCAAACTTTAATCAGCTAATTAAGTGATAATAAACCCTTTGTTCAATGATTCAGCCGGAATATCAGTCACCATTAAAGCAGAGAAGCAAAGCAGAGCAAGCTTCTGTCAAATAATAATTTTTTTTTCACTTAAAAGTCAAACAGAAATCCATCCTCTATTCTATCCCTATGGCCCCTAGAAAGTGAGAACTAAACATAGCAATTAACATTAAAAATAGAAATGGTAAATGCATGTGATGTGCCATAACTAAATTATGTGGAAAGTAAATTCAAGGGGAGGCATGTTGCAACTGAGGTCATTCTTTTTGGAGCACCGGGCATGCACACATTGAGAATATATAGAAGTGCAATTATGACCTGTACACTGAAATTGAGCTTACTAGTCACTCCATGTTTCTAGTGAACAAATAGGAAATAATCAGAGAAACATTAAATAAATACATAATAAAAATAAAATCACAGACTCCTGGGTACACACGCGTAATGACAACATTTTGCAGTTTGTTATTTGAACATTAAAATACAGGTATGTCACACGGCTTCAATGCTGAAAGGGAGTTCCCCACCTCATGAAGCAGCTGCACCCTGACCTGGAGCTGCCACAGGGATCTGCATGTTCACCAGTGAATAGGCACATTGAACTAAATCCTAAAGGAACCCAGGAAATGAAAAATTGATTTGAAATAAACACCAAAATGCAACTCATGCGCAAGTATAAGATAAATTAGATAGCCATTAATTTCTGACAAACAAAATAATGAAATCTGATACCAAGTCTTTCAATATTAGCATTGTAACCTGTCTTATCCAATACATTTACAAATAATCTAAGACTTGTCACCCGTGGGCTCCCACTATATATCATGCTCTATAGCAGGAAGTCATGCAAATAGGGAGCCTTTCTATTCATAAAAAGCAGACCAACCTGACCTTGCAGTTCAGGCGGAGGAGCTCTGCTCTGGTTCCCAAAACTTCTTATTGACTACTCAACATGGAGTTGGAACTGAGCTTAATTTTTATTTTTGCTCTTTTTAAAGGTAATTTTTGAAAAGCAATGAATGCTGAATGTGAGTTGACATGAATATGTGGATCAATGGGCATGTGTAGCAGTTTTTGACCAGTATTTTCTCTACTTACAGATGTCCAGTGTGAAGTACAGCTGGTGGAGTCTGGAGGAGGCTTGGTGCAGCCTGGGGGTTCTCTGAAACTCTCCTGTGTAGCCTCTGGATTCACTTTCAGTGACTACTAGATGAACTGGTTCTGGCAGGCTCCTGGAAAGGCTCCGGAGTGGATTGGAGATATTAAACCTGATGGCAGTAACACAAACTATGCACCATCTGTAAAGAATAGATTCACAATCTCCAGAGACAATGCCAAGAGCACCCTGTATCTGCAGATGAACAATGTGAGATCTGAGGACACAGCCATTTATTACTGTACTAGAAACACAATGAATGAACTTCACTGTGAAACTAGACATAAACCTCACTCTCAGGCCACTCTGAACCACAAGGGGGTGCAAAGGACCCCTGGTATGCAAAACACTGGTTCAGACCAGATTATAAAGACATAGTTGAGCACTCTTCTCAGGTATCTAATCTCCCTTTCACCTTAGTTTTTCAGAAAGTCTTTAAAATATTTGTTTAAAGGAAACTAATGTTCTCAAAACTTTACTTGTTTTTCTGCTGTTATTAAAAAATAGGAGGCAGAGTGTCAGATTAAGAAAATGCAATAACAACAATGAGGTCATAAATTTTTTTCTTCATCACTGAAATCACAGAAGGAAGTTCATGGAAACCGCTAGGTTGTAGTTATGGTTTCATTACTTCCACAAGATACAACAACAAGGACAACTCTTATAAATTATATCATTTCACTGGGCCTACATTACAATTTCAGTGTCATAATGATGAGAATCATGACAACTTGCAGGCAGAGATGGTACTGGAGGAATTTCCAGTTCTACATCTTGATCTGAGAACATTCAGTCAGAGACTGTTTTCTGCAGGAAGCCTGTAGAGGAGTGTTTTCCACACTGGGAGGGCTGGTGATGATGCTTGCCTATTCAAACCACCAAACCCTATTTGTTTGTTTGTTTGCTTTTCTCAGATTCAAGACAGATCTAGGTCAGATTTCTTGATTAGAGTAGCATTTATATTTAATGGCAAATCCAGAGGGAGATGGGAATGAATGGACCATAAACTGTAGTGCATCCTAAACCTCCATTCTTCTCCCTGTGTTCTGTCCATATCACATTTAAGATCTTACCTTCTCTTTTGGATACTTCAATTTATTTCTTCATGACTTTCAGGACTACTCATTATAGGATGTTATATCAATATATTTAATCAGTAAAAGGCTGTGTCTATGTGAAGATAGACATTTAAAACAGAGTTTTGCCTTATTCAAGACACGAAACAGAATTACATGTCTAGAAAGTTATATAACATATGCATAGCAAACATAATGTCCTTCATAGAAAGTTAAATCTATTCATCTCAAAAGCCTCTCTCACACAATTTGATATTTTATCTAAATACTTTATGCATAACATTGATATCATTTCTTCAAAAGCCTCAGAGAATGTCTTAGTTATGTGAGAGAAAGAGTATGAAAGTGGGTAAAGTATATGAGAAAAATTATGGGAGAAGAAAAAAAACTAAGTTGAATTTAAAAATAAGAAAAGCAACAAGCACATGTATGAAACACTCAAATATTATGAAGCACACAAGTAATTATACTCACGTATGACTTTGAAGTGAACTCATGAGAAAATCCAGTAGACATGAGCATCGCATTTCCATAGAATCCTGAGTGTTTGATAGTTATTGTTTAAAAATCATAAATTGGGAAATGGCTAATTTTAGATCAATAGCTTATTACCTTCTGTTTAATTTAAAAATACAGTGTGGAAACAGATGACTAGACAGTTAACATGCTGACTTACATAAATTTTTCTGGCACAAGTATTAAATATATAGTGAATAAACAATTTTCAGATGTAAAACTCTCTATATAATATGTCCTGTATAGCTATGATTTATGCTTTTCCTCTTTAACCTCTCTTTCCCTCTGCAATCTCTGATAATCAAGAGAACATTGATCACCATTCCTTAGTTTCTCCATTTCATGCTCCACGTAACTCAACTCAGGCAGCATTTGTCTTCATGTATCTGACTTTTCTTATTTTGTTCAATTTACACAGGGCCATTTCTATTCTCTCACACACAGGACAGCATTTCCTTCATCTAAATACCACATGACAGTATTTTCATAAGTTCTCACTTTCTTTATCCATTCCTTCTTCTATAAACAAGGTGATTTTCTTCATTATCTTTTTGTTGCAACTTCGATCATTTTATACATACATAACATGCGTTTTGATTATATTCCCTTGTCATTCCTCTAATTAAGTCCTAAATTTTCACAATTGGCAAATCACTCTCAAACTGATAATGACAGACCTTCCTTTCATATCTCTGTGACTGTTAATAAACGCTCAATTCTTGCACCTGGTGATAGAGTCCTTTTATTGACACATGGCACTGTAGTTTATTCATAGCACAGTAGGTGATTGGGAGCAGTTATGACACTGTTGCATTTTGTTTGTTAAACACTACATACCACTGTGACTGTAATTACACGTAAACCAACAAGATGTTCATATGTGTGTGCCATCTTCAGCATTTTTCTATTCCTGTTATTCTAAGTATGTGATGGATATTTCAGTTTGCCTATAATTTGAATTTCAATGATTTAACATATTTACATATCTATGTACAGGCATATGTATTCCTTATATAATATCTATGTAATATGTTTGGCTATTTATTTCAATTTTTATTATCCTGTGACTGAGTTGACTTACCTACATATCTATACATTAGCTCATAATCATATTTATGCTCTATAAACATTTTCAAATACTGATACCAAATATTCAGCCCTGAAACCATGTAAATGACACTGAACAAAAAATGTAAGGTGTCTGTGTATGTGTGTGTGTGT
The DNA here is from genome assembly GCF_011064425.1 of Rattus rattus. NCBI lineage: Eukaryota > Metazoa > Chordata > Mammalia > Rodentia > Muridae > Rattus > Rattus rattus. Next base: position 122,172,945 of record NC_046160.1, on the reverse strand, counting down.
GTGTGTGTGTGTGTGTGTGTGTGTGTGTGTGTGTGTGTGTGAAAATAGCTAATAGGAAACGAAGGAAGGGAATTTGGGGAGTGAGAGATGGGCATCATGATATTTTGTTTTTCTACTTTTTGCTTTATTTTAATATAACTAGTATTGCTTTATAAATATTTATCTATGGTGGAGCTCACTCTGGTTCTTTATTTATTAGTTCTATTTTTGGGCAATGTCTGAATGCCTGATGGTTTTCAGCATATACATTCTTTACATTTGTGTTATTAAATTGGTCCTGTGGAGGCTTGATGCCCCAGTGCATGGGAATGCAAGAGTAGTGAGGAGGGAATAGGTTAGTGGGTGGGAGTGTACCCTCATAGAGACAAAGGGAAGGGTGAAATAATGGATTAAATGAGATGCAGAGTTTGGAGAGGGGTCACCAGCAAGAGGGATATCATTTGAAATGTAAACAAATGAAATGATAAATAAAAAGAAAGTTATTTGTATAATATAAAGCTATTACTATAAATAAAATGTATGATGGGAATTTATTATACAGTATGGAAAACCTTTAAAAAGAATTCCTAACATACCTAATAAAAATATATTATCTTACATTAATTACACTTAAATAATTTTATATTTCAGTTTTATAATGAACTTTCCCACACTAAAAAAATATAAAATTCTGTCATATTATTGGAATAACTCGATAAGAATATTTATTGCAAATATTCTTGGTACCTTATTAGTTTTATTTAATGACATTTTCTTATTGTTTTTACTTTATCAATTATATTGAGTTAATGATTTCTGTAAAATACCTTACTAATTCACTTAATATGAAGAAGAAAAAGAATATAAAGAACAGTCGAATAAGTAGGAGGAATAGTAGCTCAGAGAAAAGGAAGAGGAAGAAGAGGAAGAAGAGGAAGAGGAAGAAAGATTAAAGATCAGTGAAAAGACCTATATAGGACCAGACACTAAAAATGATGCCGAATTTCAGGCTTTTCCAAAAGGCTTTCCTGGCTTTTCCTTTATTTGGTTTGTTTGTTTAAGACAAATATTAAATTTTTGTTTTCATGATTGATTAGGTATTTCCAACATGGGCCAGACATTTTTAGACTACATGGTAAACCAATGTAGCATGAATTTCTTTCCAATGCAATCAAATAATTAAATCTTCATGACCTAGAAGTTGGGGTATAGAAATATTAGTGTATTTGTAAATAAGAATAGTAATTGAAAAAAAGATGTATAAAATAATGTAATCATTTTTATATTTCTTTAATCATTTATTTAATTTGATTAAACTAAAATACTAAGCTTGGGGAAACATAAATAAAGTGGAATATGGCTCATGTAATATTTTATTAACATTTTCAATAATTGTGTGTTAAACTGGCCATTGGACAATGAAGCCATGAAGTTTCACATTGGATATTATAATTTATACATCAAATGTATTTTTAAAATTATCATTAATCATTTTTATATTCCAGTGTTATTCCATCACCGTCTGCCCTCTACCAGTTTCTCATCCCATTTCTCCTCCCCCATCTCCAAGAGGATGACCCAGCTCCCCATCCCCACACCACCAAAACTCCACACTCCCTGGGCCCTCAAATATCTTGAGGTTTAGATGAATCTTCTCTCTCTGAGGCCAGACCAGGCAGTCCTCTGCCCTATATGTGTCAGAGGCCTTGGACCTCTGTATGATGTCTACTTGGGGGCTCTGTGTCTGTGAGATCTAGGGTGATTAGGTTAGTTGAGACTCTTCATCTTCCTATGGGTTGCCCCCCTCTACAGCTTATTCCAGCTTTTTCCTGCTTCAACCATTGGGTTCTCTCTAGCTACTGTGAGGTGATTGAGTGTAAATATCTGCATCTGTCTCATTCAGCTGCTTTTTGAGACTCTCAGGGGCAGCCATGCTAGGCTCCTGTCTGTAAGCCCACCAGAGTAGCAGTAATAGTGTCAGGCCTTGGAGCCTCCACTTGAGATGGATCCTAGTTTGTGCCTGACACTGGAACTTATTTCCCTGTTGCTTTTCCAATTTTGTCCCTGGAATTCTTTTAGGCAAGAACAATTCAGGGTCAGGGTTTCTGAATGTGGGATGGCAAACACATTCCTCCAATTGATGCCTTGTCTTTCTACTAGAGGTGGAATCTACAAGTTCCCTCTTCTTACTGTTGGGCAATTCATCTAAGGTCCATTCCTCCTGAAAGTCTCTCATCACCCAGGTCTCTGGTACATTCTAGAGGGTCCCCCACCCTCTACTTTAGAGGTTGCCTGTTTCCATTTATTCTGCTTGCCCTCAGGACTTCACACCTGCCCGCCCACCAATACCTACTCATGTTTCCCTATTCAGCTCCCTGTCCCCTCTCACAGGCAGGTCCATCTGTCTCTCTGCCTTCCATGATTGTTTTCTACTCCTTCCCAATTGTGATTAGAGCATCCTCACTTGGGCCTGTGGCATCCTAAACTTCTTGAGTTCTGTAGATTGTATCTTGGGAGTCAGGAACCTTTAGGCCAATATCCACTTATAAGTCAATATTAAGTTATGAGGGAAATGGAGATTCTACCTTACACCAATCAGCTAAGTTCAAAATCTCAGGTTACAGCACATACTGACCAGGATTGCAGAAGGAGAAACACTTCTCCACTTCTGGTAAGATTACCAACTCGTGCATCCACTATGGAAATCAATCTGTAAGTTCTCAAAGAAAAAATGGAAATAGATCTACCTCGAAATCCAGCTATACCTTTCTTGGGCATATACCCAACAATGTTCCAACATACCAAAGGTAAATGTCCTTTTGGGTTAGTTACTTCACTCGGGATGATATTTTACAGTTCCATTATTTGCCAGCAAAATTCATGATGTCTTCATTCTTAAAAGCTAGATAGCATTCCAATGTGTAAATGGTCCATATTATTTTATCCACTCTTCCATTGTACAACATCTGGGCTATTTCTGGCTTCTGGCTGTCTCAAAAAAGGCCACTATGAATATGGTGCATATGTATCCCTGTGGCATTGTGGGTCATATTTATTTGTTTTTATTGTTCACTTTGTTTTGTTTGAACTATGCTTCTCATCTTACTAACAGCAGCAAAACTTGGGGTCATTTCTCTCTCTGATCATGAAATAGTGTGTTGTTTCTTTGATGCGAACTAAAATAATACCAGCTGAGCCACATCTCTGGCTTAGGAATATATATATATATATATATATATGTTATGTATATATACAATATATGTATATATGTATATATACAATATAAATACAATTTAACAGCTTTTTGAAACTCAATTCACCTCAGCATGGCAGTATTTGTCACAATAAATGATTAATCTCACATTTAATTGCTCACACCTTAACCCTTAGAGACATCTGTATGTTGAAGCACATTCTAGACTGATTATACAAAGCACTTGCTGTGATGCCAGGGAAATGAAACAATGAGTTATGTAAACATCCATACATCATTACAACAGTATTTCTATGCTATTATACAGACCAAGAAATTTTTCTGAAGTCAAGCGTCTATGGCTGATGTACAAGGTGTCTCTGGTTATGGGTTACTCCCCGAAATATAGGAAATATATTGTGCAAGCAAATACATCATTTTTTGTTAGAATTTTTAAAATGAGGTTAAACCATTATGTGGAAAAAAGCATTTTCAATAAATGGGGCTGGTTCAACTGGCAGTCAGCATGTGGAAGAATACAAACCAATCAATTCTTATTACCCTGTACAAAGCACAAGTCCAAGTGGACAGAGTACCACCACATTAAACTAATACATTCAAACTAATAGAAGTAAAAGTGGGGAAGAACCTTGAACACATGGGCACTGGGTATACTTTCCTGAACAGAACTCCAATGGCTTATGCTGTAAATCAAAAATCAACAAGTGGGACTTCATAAAATTGCAAAATTTATGTAAGCCAAAGGGCACTGTCATTAGGACAAAATGACAACCAACAGATTGGGAAAAGATCTTTACCAATCCTATGTCTGATAGAGGGCTAATATATAATGAATTCAAAGAACTCGAAAAGCTATATTCCAGAGAATCAAATAACACTATAAAATGTAAATTTACAAAGCTGATTCTGAGTGCTTTTTTTGGGGGCTGTGGGAGTGTTCCTGGCTTTAAATTACAATGTTTTAACATCCATTTGTTGTGGATGTGCCTGGGAGGTCAGAAAACAACTTGAAGGAGTATGTTCTCTCCACCGTGAGGTTTCTGAAGAAGGAACTCAGGTCCTCAGCCTTGACAGAAAACTGCCATCATCTGCTGAACCATTTCACTGCCCCTGCATCCGTGTTTTAAAAATCATTTATCTAAAGCCATCGAACTGTAAAATATACATCTTTTTTTTTTTCGGAGCTGGGGACCGAACCCCGAAACCAGGGCCTTGCGCTTGCTAGGCAAGCGCTCTACCACTGAGCTAAATCCCCAACCCTTTTTTAAGTATACATCTTACTAAACGCGAATTATACAACAACAACAAAATCTAATTCCTCGGGGAACTTTACAGCACAGTCAGATGACCAGAAGGGTCACTGGTCAAGCCCAACAGCCTAGACTAGACTGTGAAGACATAGATGATGCGGCCCTTGCTCCTTCCACTTGTTTCTAAATGAGCGTCAATGGTTTGGAGGGCAAGATCTAGCCAGAAGACAACAAATCTCTCAGCCTCTGTTTTTTTTCTCCTAGCAACCAGCTGGCCTACGTTTCTAATTGGCTGGGAAGCGCACGGCGATTCGCTCCAGACCAGTCTGGCTCTCCATTGGTCCCCTGGCGCCCTGCGGTCCCGCCCCTTTCTCCGAGCTCCTTCGGGATCGGCTAGAGCCTTCGACTAAACTCTAGTCGCCACTGGCTGAAGCCTGTGATCGTAGCCCCGCCCCAGCCCCGTTCTGCACGTCAATTGGTGGAGCTACCCCTTGTCCGCGGAGGGAGCGCAGCGCGCGCGTGCGAGCGGCCAGCCGGCTGCATGGCGCGCTGCGAGCGGCTGCGCGGCGCGGCTCTGCGCGACGTGCTGGGCCAGGCGCAGGGCGTCTTGTTCGACTGCGACGGGGTGCTGTGGAACGGCGAGCGCATCGTTCCGGGTGCCCCTGAGCTGCTGCAGCGGCTGGCGCAGGCGGGCAAGGCCACGCTGTTCGTGAGCAACAACAGCCGGCGCGCGCGGCCCGAGCTGGCGCTGCGCTTCGCCCGCCTGGGTTTCACGGGGCTGCGCGCCGAGGAGCTCTTCAGCTCCGCGGTGTGTGCCGCCCGCCTCCTGCGCCAGCGCCTGCCCGGGCCTCCCGACGCACCCGGCGCTGTGTTCGTGCTGGGTGGCGAGGGGCTGCGCGCCGAGCTGCGTGCCGCGGGGCTGCGCCTGGCCGGGGACCCCGGCGACGACCCGCGCGTGCGCGCCGTGCTCGTAGGCTACGACGAGCATTTTTCCTTCGCCAAGTTGACCGAGGCGTGCGCGCACCTGCGCGACCCCGACTGCCTGCTAGTGGCCACAGATCGCGACCCTTGGCACCCACTCACCGACGGAAGCCGGACCCCCGGTGAGCGCGGGACTGGGCGCTGGGATGTGCGCAGGGCCCCATCTCACGTCTCTTAATAACTGCAGCTGCCGCCTGTCCGGCAAGTGGCCGAGGACCAGTTTAACAGACGAGCCACCTTAGGCTCACTGTAGCTCAGGGAATTGAAGGTGCAATCCAGGTTTGGAACTGGCCTCCTGGCTAAACTAAGAATTCTTAACTGGGGAATATTGAATGGGTTGGAAGTACCTAAAGAAATGCTCAACATCCTTAGCCATCAAGGAAATGTAAATCAAAACAAACCTGAGATTCCACCTCACACCAGTCAGAATGTCTGAGATCAAAAACTCAGGTGACAACAGATGCTAGTGAGGATGTGGAGAAGGAGGAACATTCCTCCATTTTTGGTGAGACTGCAAACTGGTACAACCACTCTGGAAATCAGTCTGATGCTTCCTCAGGAAATTCGATATTACACTACCTGGGGACACAGCTATACAACTCCTGGGCATATACCCAAAATACACTTCAACATATAAAAAGGATACATGCTCCAATAGGTTCATAGCAGCCTTGTTTATAATATCCAGACGATGGAAAGAACCCAGATATCCATCAACAGAGGAATGGATACATAAAATGTTGTACATTTACACAATGGAGTACTACTCAGCTAGTAAAATCAATGACTTCATGAAATTCACAGGCAAATGTATGGAACTAAAATATATATCATCCTGGGTGAGCTAACCAGTGTCCCCCCCCCCAAAATGACATCGACACACTTTTCAATAGATATTAATCCAGATGCCCGAATTACCAAAGATATAATTCACAGACTACAAGAAGTTCAAGCAGAAGTATGACCAAAGTGTGGATCCTTCTTAGAAGTTGGAGCAAAAATATTAATAGGAGGAAATATGGAGAAAAAGTTTGGAGCAGAGGCAGAAGGAAAGGCTGTCCATAGCCTGCCCCACCTGGGGATACAGCCCATTCACATACAGGCACCAAACACTGACAATATTCCAGATGCCAAGAAGTGAATTCTGACAGGAGCCTGACATAGCTGTCTCTTGAGATGCTCTGCCAGAGTATGACAAATACAGAAGAAGATGCTTACAGCCAACCATGGTACTGAGAATGGGGTCACCATTTGAAAAGTTAGAGAAAGGATTAAAGGAGATATAGGAGTTTGCAATCCCATAAGAACAATAATACCAACCAACTAGAACTCCCAGGGACTAAACCACCATTGAAAGAATACACATGAACGTACCCATGTCTCTAATGAGCACCACCCATATTCACCAAAGAGTGGAGAAATCTTTGATCATGTCAAGGTTGGACCCCCAGTGTATGTTCCCACTGTACAAAGTTGGAGAGGCAGAAATTAGTTGGTGAACGGGTGAGGGAACACTCTCATAGTAGAAGAGGAAGGGGATGGGATAGAGGGTTTATAGATAGGAAACCAGTAAAGAGGCTAACGTTAGAAATATCAAAAAAATAACCAATAAAAATAAATAAAAGCATACTTAATGAATACTCAAGTGTTCAAGTCATAATTACTAAAAGTGTCAGAAAAGAATCCATCTCTGTCAGAAGAGAACTGAAAGGCATGTATATAAATATACCTGGACCCGCACCATTAGAGTGTGGTTTGTTTTATGGTATCATCCTAGACAATGTCACTGAAATAACCTAAATGCAGATGCAGAAACACAGTGCCTCCCTCAAGTATTCAGAGTAAAAATAGAAAACTAAGTGGCCTTATACTATATATATATATATGTGTGTGTAACAAAATTTACATTAACTCTGTGATACTTTGTCAGTTTTTTCTAACCATTAGGAACTTTGAGATTAAAAAAAAAGAAATATAATATTTGTAATAAACTTATAGTGTATTATACAAATTGGTATATCACACAAAGTCATGAGAGTCCCCCAGAACCTGCAGTGGACACATGCCTGTGCACTGTTACAAAATATATCAATCACTGATACCCATATCAGGCATAAAAAAAAAAGTGAGGACTCAAGTGATAGACATCCAACCAGTCAGGAAATACCCAAACAATATACTCAGTTGAAGGATTCTCTAATGAAATCTATGCCCCTGATCAACAGTACAAAGTGATCATGGGAGGAAGGCATAGTGTGGTAAATGAACATAGAGTAGGTCATCTTCATGTTCAAAGAGCACTGGCTATTTGTCATCATATAGGTTATCATTTCTTATTTTCCTAGGAGTACATGGGCAAGGCAGGGATGAAGATACTACCCCTGACATTTATTAACCCAAAGTAAATTGCTCTGTCCGTAAGGGACAATTGTTCTATGATCTGCTTTCTTTTCATATCCACTAAATCCTAACTACTTACTCAGAGCAGGCCCAGTCTCAGGCTGACAGCCCAGTCATGGCCAATGCACAACAATCTCCTTTTTCATGAGCTTCCATCAAATTTGTACTTTTTCATGCATGGTGGCTTTTCTCTGAATAGCCACAGGTCACAGGGTTTAAGGAAAGGGTGCTGGACATGTGGCTTATAGTGTGTGTGACATAAGTTTCATTATTCTCAGGTTTCCTTTCCTAGGTATAGCTAAAAGAATTACATTTGTCATGATAAAACTCTGACAGGCCCTGTTTCTCAAATGTACTGTCTCAAGGTACTCTATAGCAAACTATATTAATTCTGTCTAACAGCGTTCAAGAAAGAATTAGAAAATGTTGATGTTACAATATTTATTATTGGAGGCTCATCTAATTGGAACTTCAAATCCAGAGAGAACTGAGGCTGTGAAATACTGAAAAAAAGTCCTAAAATGTTAGTAGCAATATATATCTTCAGTATGGATATTTGCTTATTCATACATTACTCCTAGTAATATAGCTAAAATATTTAAACACACACACACACACACACACACACACACACACACACACACACACCCCAAAATCACCACCACGACCAATATCATCAACATCATCCACAATCATTGTGGCAGAAGTACACAGAAACAGGATGAGAGATAGCAAAGACAAAAGTGTGGTCCTTGGAGAGAATGGGATATGAGATGCCCCTGGGTATACAGAGAATAACAACGGTATCCTGGATTCTCATGTCTATAAAAGGTGAGTGGAGACACTATTCCTCAAGCAAGACTCTGGAAATGAACTACCAAGGACAACATTTATTCTTATCCTGCTGAGGACTGATCCATGTTGTCAGAGCTGTGGGATAGGAATATGTGACTATATGAATCTCTAGGTTTCTACCAGTGTCTTTGAAGATATATAAGGATCAAAAGTACACTGTGTTCCTCACTTTATTCTTGATCATGGTGTAAATGCTGAAGATGCATTCTACCCACACTTGGCAATTACTATTCTTTTTTCAATCCCCAAGCACTACTGAACTGTTCTTATTTACACAAAACCAAATAAGTTAGAACAGTTTCAAATATTTTTGAGTTGTTTCTAACTTTCCAATAACTTTTTAAAATAGGCCGTGGAAAATAGGGAACTTTGTAATATTGAACATTACTGTAACTACCAATCATTCTCCCATTGAAGTTATGGCATCCCAATGTGTTTGCCCAAGAACTTATTGTCAACAGCCAGTTGTGTTTATGTAGTGCTGTCATGAAGTATGCTAAGTGCTGAAATAAGTTCAGATTTGGATGTTAATCACTTTACAATTAGTAGAGATTTGTTAGTAGAGGGGCTTGCAATGATGAATAACACAAGAAGGTCAAGCTTAAACTAAAATGAAAAAAAGATAAGGTGTTTGATATACAATAGCTTTGTAGGAATGAGACATTAGATAAAGTTTATTCACAAAAATTTGAAATGATTTCAAGTAAAATGTGATAAGACATCACAATATTCAGTCTCTGATGGCACTGGAACAGATTACCATACAGTCTCAGATTATCATAGCAAAAGTGGAAGTCATATGGCTCTGGCAAATCCAGAAATTAAAACAGAACAGGTTCTAGGGAACATGAACTACGTCATGGTAGAGAAAGTAGGGAAGCTCTGAAATCAGCTCTGAGAAGGCAATATCAAAATACTGATCAGCTAATGATGACTGTATTGTTTTGTCGTAGGAAAAGGGAATATATGAGAAGGCATATCAGAAATCAACAATATAGAAACATTTTGAACAACTGCTTCACTGAGGATACAGAGATGGAACTTCACAAAACTCCCTTGAGGGGAAGTCATGACCCCTAGGAGGTGCTCATATCACATCAAGCCCAAGTACACAACATTAGGGCAAGTATGAGCCTCTCTTTGGTGGCTGTTCGCTGTTGTAACTGTTTCAGGCCTTTCAGAGGATGACATGGATAAGCATGTTGCTTCTTTTGTTCTTAATTAAGTAGTGATTTTCCATATCTCCTAGTGTGGTGCTCCTGGTACAGCTTCAGGAGCCATGGCATAGAAAGATGAAGCTATACAGTCAGTGTATTTCATCTGCACTATACTGGTTACACCACCACCAATAACTATATTGAATCCATGAGAGCACTGGAAAACCCTGTAGTTGATGAGATAAATATATATGGTAGATGGTACACTTTACAAACTCAAGAACCACATCTCCATTATAGAGACAGGGTTAAAGCCCAATTCTTAAAGAAAGTGAACTACATAACTACCAAGGACACAGCCACATATTCCTGCACATGAGATACTTTGAAGTGACTTCAATGTGGGCCCAGATTCAAACATCCTTGCAGAGTAAAAAAGTTGACCATGCAGGGCGGTCAACACACATGAAGCCCAGGGACATAAAATTGTGGTTAGGGTGTAAAACGACTGAAGTGTGTCTCTGAACTTCATTCTAATCTCTATAGAATACAGGGTGATTTTCTCAGTCAACATTATAGAAATAAGGTATTTGTGTAAAGTAAAATAAGAATTCCCTCCTTGATGGGACAAACCACATCTTCACATCCTAATTGAGATGGGTGATAAGTTGATTCCAGGTCTCATGAGTACTACATGAGAAAAATCTTCCTCTGAGCATCTTCACTAGACTAAGATATGCAATGTTGCCTTGCAGTTCCAAACTAGATGCAGGACTATATACAATAGCTGGCATATTGAACTACACAGTTCTAGTAAATTTTAATAATGAGTTTTCAGTTCTGAGAACTTGGAGGAGTCCCTATGACATGGTGATATGATACAGTCATCTTGGAAGTTCTGTTGTCTAATTTGATTTATTTTGCTGTGATAAAATGAAGAAACATAAACAACATGAAGGAAGGATTTATTTTAACTTACAAATTCAAGTAATTGTTCATCACTAAAAATCTGGTCATGTGTCAAAGGTCTATGGAGAAAAGGCATATTACTTTTAGTTTCACTGTTTTGCAACCTAGTTTCCCTTTTATAGTTCAGGCTCATTTTCCTGGAGAGTATCACTCACACTGGAAATGATTCCTACTAATTGTCAGGTAAAATGGAGAAAAAAATGACTCACCACAGATGTCCACAGGCCGCCCAATATACTATACATTCATCTTCTAGTTTTATGTTAATTATACATGAAATGTACAAAACATCTACATATTTATTCTTGATGAACACTTTTTCTTGCTATGACTATTATGTCATTTATCCAATATAAATCTTAGCCTTCGTTATGAGAACCACATTGACTGGATTTGTGTGATTATGAAAACACCATTTACTACTTTCATTGTTTCATGTGACTCTTTAGGAATTAACAACACTTTACTTGCTTACTGAAACTTTTAGGGCACATTATAATAGTTAATATCAAAATTCTCCTTGAAGGGCATGGGTAGGATTTTGTGCCTGTGTAAAACTTAACAAGGCATTTTTCACATATAATTATGAAAGTGTTTGTTGCCTTACAGCTATTTCAACTTAGGGTCACCTAGGAAAGGCATCTCTGATGATTTTCTGAGTAATTACCACAATTAGGTTAATGAAATGGGAAGTAAACAGCAGCTTTCCCTGTGATATTCCTGGACTGCAAAAAATGCTAGCCAAACACCAACATTGATTTGTCTTTGCCTCCTTGCATGGATGGAATTGACAAGCTGCTTCAACACACTGCCACCATGGCTTTTCCAACATGATTAAATGGGTCTCAAATTATAGCTGAAATAATCCTGTCATTCTTCATGTAGTTTCTTTTTTTTCAGAGTATTTACCACTGACACTAGAAAGTTAGCAAACTGTTGTGCAGAGGCACATACCTTTAGTCCTAAACCTCAGTAAGCAGATAGAGGAGGACGAAATTAATCTGTAGAGAAATGTGCTACACCAGACCAAAGTCTATCATGTCTGCTTAGCTGCTTAAAACTCATATTAAAAGGAAGAATTCCATTTTTCCACCAGGTCTTTTCCTTATGTAACCTTGACTAAGGAGTCAAACCCCCACATCCTCTACCTGAAGAAGTTCATGACACCCTTGGCAAACATGGAAGTTCAACTTCCTCTTTCCCAACAAATTCTGAAGGAGCAAAAGCCCAAGACTCCTGCAATGACTCTCCATACAAATGAAGCATCCACAGCACTTTGTTTTCAATTATTTATTTATTTATTTATTTATTTATTTATTTATTTACTCACCACTGTACATCATAATCACAGCTCCCTCTCCCTCTCCTCACACAGTCCCTCCTCCATCCCTCCACTTCTCTGAGAAAGGGATGGGACCACCTTGGTCTTCAACCCATCCTGGCATATCAAGTTACTATAGTACTAGGCACATCCTTTCCATTTGAGAAAATGACACCATATAAGATGGTGTCATTAGGAGAACAAGATCTACACATAGGCTACAGAGTCAGGAATACTCCTGCTCCAGTTGTTGGGGACTCAAATGAATACTAAACTAGACATCTGTTACGTATGTGTGAGGCAAGGTCCTGACACTGCTTACTCTTTTGTTGGTGGTTTAATCTCTGGGAATCCAATGTGGCTAGATTAGTTGACTCTGTTAGTCTTCTTCTGGATCTTCATCATATTTGGGTCTCTGAATCCCTCCCTCAATTTATCCCAAGAATCCATGAGCTTTGGCTAATGTTTAGCTGAGGGTTTCTGTATCTGTTTCCATAAGTTTCTGGTTGAAGTCTCTCAAAGGATAGTAATGCTCAGTTCCTGTTTTCAATCATATCTGAGTATCATTAATAGGGTCAGAAATAGGTTCTGGCCCATGGAATGGTTCTAGAATTTGGCCATTTTTCGTCCTTTTCCTCAGTCTCTGATCCATCTTTGTTCCTGCATACCTTTTAGGCAGAAAAATATTTGTGGTGGAAGGATTTTTAGGTAGGTTGATATCTTTTTCCTCAATGGAACTCCTGTCTGGCTTTAGGAAGTGGTCACTTGAGGCTCTATATCTCCCACTGCTAGGTGTCTCAACAACATCAAATCCTTGGACCTTCCCCTGTCTTGAGTCTCTGAAACATCATAAAGTTGCTATCCATTTCCACAATTTCTACATGTGATTCACCCTGCTGCATTGCTCCCCCAACATTCTACCACCCTGTTCCTTCATAGAAAATATATAAATAACTCAAGAAGTTAAATACCAACACACAAAATAACCCCACTAAAATGTCATATAGAGATAAACAGAATTCTTCACAGAAAAAATTAGGGATTAATAAACACATAAAGAAATGTTTAACATCATTAATCATAAAAGAAAATACCAATCAAAATTTCATTTTATACCTATCAGAATTACTAGGAACAGTAATTCAGTGACAGCACATGATGACAGGCATGTGGTGCAAAGAGAATACTTCTCCATTAGTGGTGAAAATGCAAACTTGCATGACAAGTCTGTAAATAAATTTGGCAGATTCTCTTAAAATTAAAAGTATTCCTACCCTAATACCCAGCTATAACATTTATATCACTCATGGGAATATATCCAAAAGATGCTCTACCACACCACATGAATATATATTCATAGAAGGTTTCTTTGCAATATCCAGAAAGTAGAAACAATCCAGATATTCCCCCAACAGAGGAATGGATAAATAAAATGTTGTTCAGTTCCTCAATAAATTAATACTCAGTTATTAAAAATAAGAACATCCTAAAATTTAGAGACTAGTCCACAGACTAGCAAAAAATCATCCTGAGTGGAGTAACCCAGACCGAATATGACATGTAACATATATATTAATTTATAAGTGGATGTTAGCCATAAATTACAAGATAATAATGCTAGAATCCACAGACTCAAGGAAACCAAATAAGAATGGTGGCCCAAAAGAAGATTCTTGAATCTCACTCACGATAACAATTATCATAGACATCAGAGATTCATTCACAATACTTTAAATTCTATCTAATGATTAAATTTACCATGACATTACCTTCCCATTCTCCAGTGCTTATTTATAGCCTTTGTTAACATTAAATAAACTCTATGTGCACATGATGTTTCACTGAAGACCATCTTAAAAAAAAAACTGTTTCATTGAGTACGTTTTAAATATCGTGTAATAGTAAAATCTTTGGCGGATTTCCTTCTCTTACTTTCTTACCCTAGCTCTCACCCCCAGCTAGACAGGCACACTCCACTTTATCCTTCCAGTCTGGTTTATAATTATGTCTAGATACCCTAAGAGAGAAAATAAAGAACATAAAAGCCACAGATAGTTCCCAACATGTATACCACAAAATCTCTGAGTTTGAGGCGAGCTAGTTTGCAAGAATTAGTTTACAGCAACCCAGTGTTATACAGATTAAACAATAAATAAATAAATAAATAAATAAATAAATAAGCAAACAAAGTTACTGGCACCAGAAGTTGGTATCAGAAATTCAGTCCATTGTTGCTACAGAATTGACCTATGTGTTCCAAAGTCTGTGAAAAGGCCTTTGAAACATAAGCAAAAAATAAATCATACATTTTGGATAGTAATTGCTTGAACACTCTAAGAAAAGACAATTGTGGGAATATGGAGGACCAGAATAAAATTAAGAAATAAAGAGAGAACTTTTTACCTTTCTTTCTAAGTGAGATTCAAGCATCCTTGCATGAGCCTTCCTTCATTTAGCTTTTTTGGGCCTGTGAAGTGTTAACCTTGAATATCCTATACTCTTTCTAATATCCATTTATCAGTGCATGCATACCATGCATGTCTTTTTAGTTCTGGACTACCTCACTTCCGGTGATATTTTCTAGTTATATCCACAGGGTGCAGATGGAGAAATAGAATTGTGTGGGAGAGGGGACTGAGAGTGGTTTAGTAGGGCTCAAAATCAGGTACGAGGAGAACAAAGCCAGGAGAAAAAAAAGAAAATCTACAGCTGCCAGGGGTAGCAGTTTGGTGAAAATCTCTAGGAAGTCCAAAAGATCTGGGAATGGGGATGATTCCAGTAGAGAATACAGAAGACTTCATCCTAGACACATAACTGTGTGGATATGGAACCTGAAGAGGTCACCTTTCGTAGCCTGGCTATACTCTCAGTATAGGGATAAGGATGCCAACCCACCCAGGAAACTTTGAAATCAAAAGGTGTTCTGTCTAAAAGCAATGTGGCAACAAAGGTGGATCAGAGACTGAAGGAATGCACAGCCATTAACTGGTCCAACTTTGGATATATTCCAAGGATAGCATTGAAACCTGACAGTATTAATGATATGTTCTCATCCAAATTTTGGAAGCGTTTTTGTTGTTGTTGTATTTTTCTTGTTTGGTTTGTTTGTTTGCCTGAAGGACATACTTTTCTTTTCCTGGTTTTTAGAGGCTTGCTGTAGTATTTATTTTTATTTTATTTATTTATTTTTTGATAAAGAACATTAAGTTGGAAGTATAACAGATAGTGAGGGTTTTGGAAAGACTTGGGGAATGGGACGTGCATAATTAAGTTAAATTTGTTTTCTATAAAAATATAATAAAATTAATAAGAAATAATATTGGAAGAAATAAGGAAAAGATATAATTGAAATAGATAGGGAGAAAGAAGAACAATTAGTTACTGCTGTTAGGAGTTCAAACTGGAACAAGCATCATGGAACTCAGTGTGGAAGTTCCCCCAAAAAGCTGGAAATAAGTCTACTAGATGATCTCTGTATACTACTCTTGAGCATAAACAAAAAAAGTATGTAGTTCTGACCATGGAGATATATGTTCTTCTATAGTCATTGCTATGCTTTCAGTATAGCCAGAAAAATAGAAAGAACATATATGTCTGTCACCTGACCAATAAATAATGAAACTATGTATATTCACACAATTTAATATTTAACCAGTTATTATGTTATTTATTTTAGTAACAAAACCATTCCTAAACAGATGTGTAATACTTTCCATGTACTTAGAATATATTATCTCCACCTAGCAGTCCAACACAGGTTGATAGATCATTGTAACATGATGTCTTAGAACAAAAGCACTGTGCACAGAGGGCGATAGAGTAAGATTCTACTCCTGATTTGAGTGAAGGGAATATGTCTACAATGTGTCTAAGCTGAGTGTTATAAAGTTTTGTATTCTACCAGTAATGAGGGATTTTCAAAAATGGAGCTCTAAAATAATTTGAATTAAGATTCTGGAATCACAAAAGGAAAACAAGAGCAAAAGTTGAGATTTCCATTGAAGACCACATATTTGATGTGCATTGTCCCCTGGGGAATGGAACATGGCACACTGATTGCACATTTATCCTCCCAATGGCTTAAAATGGTTGAAGTAAAGAACGAGACAGACAGCAGTTATTTGTCTTGGACAGATCTGGTGAAAACATACTTTTGGTCTCTAGATGCTGAGGATACAATGAAGTCCCTACGTAACAAATTTAACAAATTTTCAGGGGACATAAGTGACATCCAAGGACAGGAAAAAAAGGAGAGAAATCAGGAGCTGTACTGGAATCAGAATCAGACCTTGGGTCTACCACATTCCAGAGCCTGGGAAGTCAGGGAAGATTGGGGGTGACTATGGAGAGTACAGATGGGACTTGGAGGAAAAGCCAGATCAAGTATGGCATTAGAAACTTCACAGTTTTTATTATAAAATAATACTTTTTCTGTAGAAAGGAATTGCCACAAAACTTTGATATCAGTAAATATTAGTTAAACCAAATCTAACCTTAAATCGAGGTGTCATCCAAAGTTCTAGATTTAAAGAAATAAAAAATTCACTGGCCTGGATGTTGCAAAGCTACTAATTGGGGGAAGGGTAGACTCTCATAAACCAGTACAAGAAAAAGAAAGGAAGAAGACCGAATTTGGAAGCACCTTGCTATTTTTATTCTGGTTTCTCTCTCTCTCTCTCTCTCTCTCTCTATATATATATATATATATATATATATATATATATATATATATATATATAATAAACAATATGATAATTGGTCTGAGAAAGAAGATTTTAGACTTGCCAAAGTGATTTCTTACTGAGAAAGCACAAAGAGAGGGGGTGTTGTTTCTTTTTTTTTTTTTTTTTTTTTTCAATTGGCCGGGCTTCATATCCAGCTCTTGACATTTTAGGAGGAAAAGAGGAGACATACCGAACGACAAAGACACCCTGATTTCAGTCCTCTGAGTATTTGAACAGTATATTCTAAATTCAAATTAATAACAGACTCTAGATTTAAATGTCCCCTTTTCCTGTAGTAGCTCACAGGTCTCTGCCAAGATAAGACTGTCCTCATTAGGGAAAGCAAGGTTCTGATCCAGAAGATGAAACTACTGGGGCTCCTTCTGTGCTTCGCAGCCGTTCTGCAAAGTCAGTGTCTCTAATTGGGTCTCCTATGTTATACATAGTTTCTTTGGGGTTTTATGACTCCATGTTACAAACAGAAAACAACTCTGTTTTCAGGTACTCTGTCCCAGATTCAGCTGAAGGAATCAGGACATGCTATCATCTAGCCATTACAGTCACTGATTTTTACATGCACAGTATCTGGATTCTCCATTACAAGTAGTGGTCATTGCTGGCACTGGATCTGTCAGCTCCCATGGAAGGGTTAGAGTGGATGGGGTCCATAGGTTATGAAGGTTCCACTTACTACAGTCCATCAATCAAATGCCACAGCCCTCTCCAAAGGCAGATCACTGAACAAATTCTCTATCCAGCTGAGCTCTGTGACTGCTATGAACACAGCCATGTATTTCTGTTCCAGGGAAAACCAGTGAGGAAACCTCATTATAAGCCAAGACATAAACTTCCTGCATGAGTGTGAGGACCAATAGGGTGCATTATGTATAGGTGAAGTTTCATAAGCAGACACAGACAGAGGCTTATCACTCTGAGGCTATTGTTTTATATCTTTATATCTCAGTGCCTTACACTTGCATAAGACGTTCTACAGATTTTTCCTACTGTCTTAAATGTTTCTGTGCTGAAGTCAAACAGATCAGAGGTGTACACTGTCTTTCAGTTACCTATTTCTTTGCATATGGATAGTAAAGACATGACATATCCTAAGAAAAATAGGATGCAGTTCTGTGATTACTGTCACAGTTACTGTACATTTATTTATATATACAGTTTCCAATTACCTACAGAAAACACTGTTTCCTACAGTTGTGCACTGTCTCATGTTTTCCAATCTTTCTTTACCCTCTTCCAGGATGATACCTAAGCCTCAGAAGGAGCGAATATTGCATAATCACCTTTCAGAAGTACTGTGAAAATCACAGGTTTTCCTAAAAATATATTTGTAAAAATTTGTATTAGGGATTCAAGAAAGAAACATAAGTTTATTTTCCTGTTTGCCTTTAAGTAATATCCAGTTGTCACTTGGTTTTTTAACGTAAGCTTAGATCTTCAGATTCTGGAATTTCTAAGCACCAGAAGACAAGATGTACTGCTGGGAAATGAAGTCATTGTGGATTTACAGAACAAAACACATTATCTCTACCTCTAGATAGTGAAAATGTCAATTCTACCTGAGGTTTACGTCTTTTGGGGGAAAAGGTAGCTTATAGCTACTATGTTAGAGACACAGTGAAAATACCTCAGTGTAGTCAATCAACCACAATTACACACATGCATGCACACACAAACTCTCTCTCTCTCTCTCTCTCTCTCTCTCTCTCTCTCTCTCTCTCTCTCTCTCTCTCCCTGTGTGTGTCTCTGTCCTTCTCCTCCTCTTACTCCTCCTCCTCCTGCTCCTCTTCCTCCTCCTGTTCCTCCTTCTCCACCTGGTTTCTCCTCCTCCTCCTAGTCCTTTTCCTCCTCTTCCTCCTTCCATTCTTAGATTCAGCAATACAACTTAGGAATTTCCTTGATTTTTGGCTCTGTTATTACATTCCATTGTCTAAACTTAATATTTTTTTTGTTTATGTGTGCTGGTATTTGCTTTTGTTTTGTTACTACCTAAGAAATCACATAGGTAGGGTCTGCAAGACAGAATTTCATCATTCAACAACAGAAATAACACAGCCATTGACAGCATGGTTGAAGTTGATAACCATATCTTTGTCATTCAGTTGGATGCTGTAATTTAAACACAGTTTTGTCACATAACAAACCATAAAGTTGTGTAAAAGTTTCAGTTTCTACAAAACATTTTGGTGTCCCATCTGAACTGGTTTATCTTGCATCTGTCGGTAACAGGGTGAGAGATTGGTGTGTTTGTGCTACTGAAAGTAAAATCAGCCTGTATTGTACTCTCATAGTTCATCATTACCCTTTTCCCCAGTAGATCACATGATTCCTAACTATTATTGGTAAACCTAATACAAATATAGTTGAGCACATATCCTTGTGGTACAATGTAGAAGTTTTGGGGATATACCCAAAAGTGGTGTATCTGTGTCTTTTCTAAGAAATCACCCTACTCTTTTCCAAAGTGACTGTTCAAATTTGCACTCACACCAAAAAAACCAGAGAGGCTGAATATCGAGGAAGGCTTAAATAAAAATACAAGAAACCTCCTGGGACGGGAAAATAGAATAGATGTCATAATTGGAGAGGGACTGGAATCTGGAAAAGGAGAGAAATGGGAAGGTACTTAGAAAAATGCATAAATTAGTGCTATTTCCGGATCAAGCTAGAAACAGAGTACTGTTGAATCTACATGTGAACTACAAGAATAACCCTAGAAAAGGCTTCTGGGGATGGAAGACAGGAATCCTGTACTGGACATCTCCTCAAAGCAGACAAGGACTCAAGTAGAGAGACTGAATCATAAACTCAAGGAAAAAATCTTTAGCCTAGGGTTTGTCCTGCTTACAATATTTGCTGGGATCACAGTCTAGGAACACTGTCATCAAAGAGACCAGAGAAACCTTTTTTGATACTTATGGGAAAAGATAAAGAATGTTACACTCAAACATTAGAGTTTAAGCAATTCTATTGAAGACAATTTAGAGGTCTGGAAGAGTAAGGGGCACCTTAAGAACATGACAAACAGAATCAATGGACCAGTACTCTATTGGACCACTGGAAATATGGGAGCCTACAGAGTCTGACCTCATTCCCCTGCTTTTACATTATAGCTATTTTCATGTTCTTATTGGGTTCCTAAACGTGAGAAGGCAGTGTCTCTAGCTCTTTTGCTTCTTTGTGAGACCCCTTTTTCCCTACTGACTCAACTTGCCCTGTCTTGATTTGATGGGCTGGCTTGGTCTTATTGTAATTTGTCATACAGTGTTTGGTTGAAGTCATTGGGATACATGTTCTTTTCTGAGGAGAGGAGGGATGAGTATCTGAGAGAAAGGGATGGTAAGAGAAAAACGGATTGGGGAAGTGAAGGGATGGTAAATAGCAGTCAAGATGTTATGTATTACAGAACAAAGTTTTAAAATTTCAATGGGTCTATTTATTTTTCCAGGATGAACTGTGCATCAATGGAAGGATTTTAAAGTTACTCACAAGACACTGCATTGGAATCAGTCTGCTCTTTCATTACTAGTAGGATGTCTTTTCTAATATATATATATATTGGTCTGTTTGTGCGTGTGTGTGTATATGTGTGTGTGTGTTTAACGAACATGTAATATTCAGTTTTTGAGACTATGGTTAATAAATATGAAGAAATCTGACCTATCACAGTGGTCCAGATATCGCCCGGATCTGAAGGGACCCAGTCAAACACCTCCATGCATCCAAATCCTGTGGGAGGGAGATCTAGACCTTCAGAGGGGCAGACACACCTGGGAAGCCAGAGGAAACTACACTCTGCCCACATTTCTGACACTAGAAGAAAACATCCAGTGCTATCTGGGACTCCTGTGCACAGGGTCCGGAGCAAAGTGAGGGCAGGCCCTTCCAGCTGCTGCCCTCACAGAGAGCTGAAACCCGGATCTGAGAAGCAACTCAAGACCTGAGACCAGAGGTAAGTCTAACTTTTCTGCTCCAAGTGACCAGCCAGGTAGACTCAGGACTCACAAAGGCAAAATTCCACTGGGACCTGGCACTTCCAGTTTCTAGATGGTGCTGATTCCAGCCCACAGCTCCCTGCTCCCAAACCCCGTGGGAGAGAGAGCTCACATCTGAGACTGGTGGGCACTCCTGAGACTGCAGGGCAGGAGAGACGTCTAGGACTGCCCACCCCTGCCCATATCCATGGCCCAATAGGAAATTTTATAGGGCCTCTGGGAACAGGAAGATAGGGGCACACATCGCTGTGGTCCAGACACTGCCCAGATCTGAAGGACCCAGTTAAACAGTTCCCTGCACCCAAATCCCATGGGAGGGAGAGATAGACATTCAGATGGGCATACATCCCTAGGAAGCCAGAGGACAATACTCTCTGCCCACATTTCTGACACTAGAGGAAAACATCTAGCACCATTTGGGCCACCTGTGTACAGTCTCCCAAGCAAAGGTGGGGCAGGCCCTTCTGGTTGCTGCCCTCATGGAGAGCTGTAACCCAGACCTGAGAAGCAACTCCAGGCCCAAGACCAGAGGCAAAACCAACTTTTCTGCTCCAAGTGACCTTCCTTGTGGACTTAGTACACATGCCCACAGGAATAGCTGAAAACCAGTAGACAGGAACGACTACACACCTTAAAGCAGAACACTTTGTTCCCATATCTGGCTAAAAGAGAACAGGAAAACAGGTCTACAGCACTCCTGACACACAGGCTTATAGGACGGTCTAACCACTGTCAGAGATAGCAGAACAAAGTAACACCAGAGATAATCTGATGGTGAGAGGCAAGCGCAGAAACCCAAGCAACAGAAACCAAGACTACATGGCATCATCGGAGCCCAATTATTCCACCAAAGCAAACACTGCATATCCAAACACACCAGAAAAGCAAGATCTATATTTAAAATCACATCTGATCATGATGATGGAAGACTTCAAGAAAGACATAAAGAACTCCCTTAAAGAAATGCAGGAAAACAGAAATAAACAAACAGAAGCCTATAGAAAGGAAATGCAAAAATCCCTGAAGGAATTACAGGAAAACACAATCAACGAGGTGAAGGAATTAAAAATGGAAATAGAAGCAATAAAGAAAGCACAAAGGGAGACAACCCTGGATATAGAAAAGGAAGAGACAAGAAGCCATAGATGTAAGCATCACCAAAATGCAAGAGATAGGAGCAAGAATCACAGGAGCAGAAGATTCCACAGAAGTGATCGACACAACTGTCAAAGAAAATTTAAAATAGAAAAAGATATTGGACCAAAACATACAAGAAATCCAAGACCCAATGAGAAGATCAAACATATGGATAATAGATATAGAAGAGAGAGTGAAGACTCCCAACTCAAAGGACCAGTAAATATCTTCAACAAAATCAGAGAAGAAAACTTCCCTAACCTAAAGAAAGAGATGCCCATAAACATACAAGAAGCCTACAGAACTCCACGTAGATTAGAATAGAAAAGAAACTCCCCACACCAAGTAATAGTCAAAACACCAAATGCAGAAAACAAAGAAAGAATATGAAAAGCAGAAAGGGAACAAGGTCAAGTAACATATAAAGGCAGACCTATCAGAATTACACTAGACTTCTCACCAGAGAATATGAAAACCAAAAGATCCTGGACAGATGTCATACAGACCCTAAGAGAACACAAATGCCAGCCCAGGTTACTCTATCCAGCAAAGCTCTCAATTATCATAGATGGAGAGACCAAGATATGCCATGACGAAACCAAATTTACACAATACCTTTCTACAAATCCAATCGTACAAAGAGTAATAAATGGTAAAGCCCACCACTAGGAGGCAAATTACACCCAAGAAAAAGCAAGAAACTAATCATTTTGTAAAAACAGAAAGTGAAGACAAGAACAAACATAATCTCACATCCAAACACGAATAAAACAGGAATCAACAATCACTATTCCATCATATCTCTCAACATCAGTGGACTCAATTCAGTAATAAAAAGACACAGATTAACAAACTGGATACTCAATGAGGACACAACATTTTGTTACCTACAGGAAACACACCTCAGAGACAAAAACAGACACTACCTCGGTGTAGAAGGCTGGAAAAGAAAGCTGGTCTGAAGAAAAAAGCTGGAGTAGCCATTCAAATATCAAATAAAATCAATTTTCAACCAAAAAAGCCATAAATAGATAAGGAAAGACAGTTCATGTTCATCAAAGGAAAAATCCACCAAGATGAAAACTCAATCCTAAATATCTATGCTCCAAATACTAGGGCAACTACATACATAAAAGAAAGCTTACTAAAGCTCAAAGCACAAAATGCACCTCACACAATAATCGTAGGAGATTTCAACACTCTACTCTCATCAATGGACAGATTATGGAAACAGAAATTAAACAGACAAAAAGGCAGACTAAGAGAAGGCGTGAACCAAATGGATTTAACAGATATTTATAGAACATTCTATCCTAAAACAAAAGGATATTCATTCTTCTCCCCACCTCATGGTACTTTCCCCAAAATTCACCATATACTAGGTCATAAAACAGGCCTCAACAGGTACAGAAAGATAGAAATAATCCCATGTGTCCTATCAGACCACCACGTGCTAAAGCTGTTCTTCAATAATAATAAGGAAAGAATGCCCA
The DNA here is from genome assembly GCF_011064425.1 of Rattus rattus. Taxonomy (NCBI): domain Eukaryota; kingdom Metazoa; phylum Chordata; class Mammalia; order Rodentia; family Muridae; genus Rattus; species Rattus rattus. The sequence continues at coordinate 122,149,455 of NC_046160.1, read as the reverse complement.
CATACATATTTGGGTTGAATAATGCTCTACTCAGTGATAATCTGGTCAAGGAAGAAATAAAAAAGAAATTAAAGACTTCTTAGAATTTAATGAAAAAGAAGGTACAACATACCTAAACTTATAGGACACAATGAAACCTGTGCTAAGAGGAAAACTCCTAGCTCTGAGTACCTGCGGAAAAAAAACCAAAACCAAACCAAACCAAAACAAAACAGGATAGAGCATATATCAGCAGCTTGTCAGCACGCCTAAAAGCTCTAGAACAAAAAGAATCAAACATACTCAGGAGGAGTAGAAGGCAGGAAATAATCAAACTCAGAGCTGAAATCAAACAAGTAGAAACAAAAAAAGGACTATACAAAGAATCAACAAAACCAAAAGCTGGTTCTTTGAGAAAATCAACAAGATATATAAACCCTTAGCCAGACTAACCAGAGGACACAGAGAGTGTGCCCAAATTAATGAAATCAGAAATGAAAAGGGAGACATAGCACAGCCAGAGAAAATTCAAAAAAATCATCAGATCCTATTACAAAAGCTTATATTCAACAAAATTTGAAAATCTGCAAGAAATGGACAATTTCCTAGACAGATAACAGGTACCAAAGTTAAATTATGAACAAATAAACCATTTAAACAACCCCATAATACCTAAAGAAATAGAAGCATTCATTAAAGGTCTCCCAAACAAAATGAGCCCAGGTCCAGATGGGTTCAGTGCAGAATTCTATCAGACCACAATAGAAGAAATCGTACCAATTCTATCCAAATATTCCGTGAAATTGAAACAGATATAGCGCTACCAAATTCTTTTTATGAAGCCACAATTACTCTTATACCTAAACCACACAAACCCAACAAAGAAAGAGAACTTCAGACAATTCACCTTATAAAATACTTGAAAACCGAATCCAAGAGCACATCAAAACAATCATCCATTTTGATCGACTAGGCATCATTCCACAGATGCAGGGATGGCTTAATATATGGAAAATCATCAACATAATCCACTACATAAAAAAATGAAAGATAAAAACCGCATGATCATTTCATTAGATGCTGAGAAAGCATTTGACAAAATTCAACACCCCTTCATGATAAAAGTCCTGGAAAGAATAGGAATTCAAGGCCCATAACTAAACATAGTAAAAGTCATATACAGCAAACCAGTTGCTAACATTAAACTAAATGGAGAGAAGTTTGAGGCAATCCCACTAAATTCAGGGACTAGACAAGACTGCCCACTCTCTCCCTACTTATTCAATATAGTTCTTGAAGTTCTAACCAGAGCAATCAGACAACAAAAGGAGGTCAAAGGGATACAGATCGGAAAAGAAGTCAAAATATCACTATTTGCAGATGATATGATAGTATATTTAAGTGATCCCTAAACTTCCACCAGAGAACTACTAAAACTGATAAACAACTTCAGCAAAGTGGCTGGGTATAAAATTAACTCAAATAAATCAGTAGCCTTCCTCTACACAAAAGAGAAATAAACTGAGAAAGAAATTAGGGAAATGACACCCTTCATAATAGTCCCAAATAATATAAAGTACCTCAGTGTGACTTTAACCAAGCAAGTAAAAGATCTGTAAAATAAGAACTTTAAGCCTCTGAAGAATGAAATTGAAGAAGATCTCAGAAGATGGAAAGATCTACCATGCTCATGGATTAGCAGGATTAATATAGTAAAAAAGGCCATTTTACCAAAAGCATCTACAGATCCAATGCAATCCCCATCAAAATACCAATCCAATTCTTCAAAGAGTTAGACAGAACAATTTGCAAATTCATCTGGAATAACAAAAAACCCAGGATATCTAAAATTATCCTCAACAATAAAGGGACTTCTGGGCAATCACTATCCCTGAACTCAAGCAGTATTACAGAGAAATAGTGATAAAAACTGCATGGTATTGGTACAGAGACAGACAGATAGACCAATGGAACAGAATTGAAGACCCAGAAATAAACCCACACACCTATGGGCACTTGATTTTTGACAAAGGAGCCAAATCCATCCAATGGAAAAAAGATAGCATTTTTCAGCAAATGGTGCTGGTTCAACTGGAGGTCAACATGTAGAAGAATGCAGATCGATCCATGCTTATCACCCTGTACACAGCTTAAGTCCAAGTGGATCAAGGACCTCCACATCAAACCAGACACCCTCAAACTAATAGAAGAAAACGGGGAAGCACCTATCAACACATGGGCACTGGAAAAATTTCCTGAACAAACACCAATGGTTTATGCTCTAAATCAAGAATCACAAATGGGATCTCCAAATTGTAAACTTCTGTAAAAGGCAAAGGACACTGCTGTTGGACAAAATGGCAACCAACAGATTGGGAAAACATGTTTACCAATCTTACAACAGATAGAGGGCTTATATCCAAAATATACAAAGAACTCAAGAAGTTAGACCGCAGGGAGACAAATAACCCTATTAAAAAAATGGGTTTCAGTGCTAAACAAAGAATTCACAGCTGAGGAATGCCGAATGGCTGAGAAACACCTAAAGAAATGTTCATCATCTTTAGTCATAAGGGAAATGCAATTCAAAACAACCCTGAGATTCGACCACACACCACTCAGAATGGCTAAGATCAAAAACGCAGATGACAGCAGCTGCTGGTGGTGATTTGGAGAAAGAGGAACACTCCTCCATTGTTGGTGGGATTGCAGACTGGTACAAACATTCTGGAAATCAATCTGGAGGTTCCTCAGAAAATTGGACATTGAACTACCTGAGGACTCAGCTATACCTCTCTTGGGCATATACCAAAAAGATGCCCCAACATATAAAAAAGACACATGGTCCACTATGTTCATAGCAGCCTTATTTATAATAGCAAGAAGCTGGAAAGAACCCAGATGACTTTCAACAGAGGAATGGATACAGAAAATGTGGTACATCTACACAATGGAATATTACTCAGCTATCAAAAACAATGACTTTATGACATTCATAGGCATATGTTTGGAACTGGAAAATATCTTCCTGAGTGAGGTAACCAAATCACAGAAAAACACACATTGTATACACTTACTGATAAGTGGCTATTAGCCCAAATGCTTGAATTACCCTAGATGCACAGAACACATGAAACTGAAGATGGATGATCAAAATGTGAATGCTTCACTCCTACTTTAAAAGGGGACCAAGAATACCCTTGGCAGGGAATAGAGAGGAAAAGATTAAAACAGTGACAGAAGGAACACCCAATCAGAGACTGCCCACATGGCCCTTGCATATACAGCTGCCCAATTAGGACAGGATGGATGAAACAAGCATGCAGGCTGACAGGAGGAGCTGGATGTGTATCTCTCTTAGAGACACACAGCCAGATCCAGCAAATAGAAGGCGAATGTCAGCAAACCACTAAACAAGAACAGGACCCCCATTAAAAGAAAGAAAAGGATTGAAGAGCTTTAAGGGCCTTAGACCCCATATGATCAACAATGACAAGCAACCAGAGCTTCCAGGGACAGCTTACTACCCAAAGACTATGCATGGACTGACCCTGGACTATGACCTCATAGGTAGCAATGAATAGCCTAGTAAGATCACCAGTCGAAGGGGAAGCCCTTGGTCCTGCTAAGACTGAACCCCCAGTGAACATGATTGTTGTGGGCAGGGCAGTAAGTGGGGGAGGATTGGGAGGGGAACAGCTATAAAGAAGGGGAGGGAGAGGAGTTAGGGGGATGTTGGCCCGGAAACCAGGAAAGGGAATAACATTCGAAATGTAAATAAGAAATACTCAAGTTAATAAAAAAAGAAAACGGTAAAAAAAAAAAAAAGAAAAAAAAAGAATAAAAGGACTTCTGGGGAATCACTATTCCTTAACTCAAGCAGTATTACATAGCAATAGTGATAAAAATTGCATGGTATTGGTACAGAGACAGACAGATAGACCAATGGAATAGAATTGAAGAACCCAGAAATGAACCCACACACTTATGGTCACTTGATTTTTGACAAAGGAGCCAAAACCATCCAATGGAAAAAAGATAGCATTTTAAGCAAATAGAGATGGTTCAACTGTAGGTCAACATGTAGAAGAATGTGGATCGATCCATTCTTACACGCTGTACAAAGCTTAAGTCCAAGTGGATCAAGGACCTCCACATCAAACCAGAAATACTCAAACTAATAGAAGAAAAACTGAGTAAGAACCTCAAATACATGGGCACTGTATAAACTTTCCTCAAGAAAACACCAATGGCTTATGCTCTAAGATCAAGAATTGACAAACAGGATCTCATAAAACTGCAAAACTGGGAAAAGATCTTTACCAATCCTACAACTGATCGAGGGCTTATATCCACAATATACAAAGAACTCAAGGAGTTGCACTGCAGGTAGACAAATAACCCTATAAAAAGATGGGATTCAGAGCTAATCAAGGAATTCACAGCTGAGGAATGCTGAATGGCTGAAAAACACCTAAAAGAAATTTCAACATTTTTAGTCATAAGTAAAAATGCAATTCAAAACAACCCTGGATTCGACTCCTCACCACTCAGAATGGCTAAGATCAAAAACGCAGATGACAGCAGCTGCTGGTGGTGATTTGGAGAAAGAGGAACACTCCTCCATTGTTGGTGGGATTGCAAACTGGTACAACCATTCTGGAAATCAGTCTGGAGTTTCCTCAGAAATTGGACATTGACCTACCGGAGGACCCATCTATAACTTTATGGCGCATATCCAAAAGATGCTCCAACACACATCAAAGACACTTGCTCCTGTATGTTTATAGCAGACTTATTTATAATAGCCAGAAGCTGGAAAAAACCCAGATGCCCTTCAACAGAGGAATGGATACAGAAAATGTGGTACATCTACACAATGGAATATTACTCAGCTATCAAATCAATGATTTTATGAAATTCATAGGCAAATGGTTGGAAGTGGAAGATATCATCCTGAGTGAGGTAACCCAATCACAGAAAAACACACATTGTATGAATTCATTGATAAGTATATATTATCCCCAAAACTCTAATTTCACTAGATGCACAGAACAAATGAAAGTCAAGAAGGATGACCATAATGTGAATGCTTCATTCCTTCTTTAAAAGGGGAACAAGAATACCCTTGGGAGAGAATAAGGAGGCAATGTGTAGAACAGAGGCAGAAGGAACACCCATTCAGAGCCTACCCCACATGTGGCCCATACATATACAGCCATCCAATTAGACAAGATGGATGAAGCAAAGAAGTGCAGGCCGACAGGAGCCGGATGTAGATCGCTCCTGAGAGACACAGCCAGAATACAGGAAATACATAGGCGAATGCCATCACTAAACCACTGAACTGAGAACGGGACCCCCGTTGAAGGAATCAGAGAAAGGTCTGGAAGAGCTTGAAGGGCTAGAGACCCATATGAACAACAATTACAACAAACAGAGCTTCCGAGGGATAAGCCACTATCCAAAGACTATACATGGACTGATCCTTAGCTCCAACTGCATAGGTAGCAATGAATAGCCTAGTAAGAGCATCAGTGGAAGGGGAAGCCTTTGGTCCTGCCAAGACTGAACCCCCAGTGATCATGAATGTTGGGGGAAGGGCAGTAATGGAGGGGTGGATGGGGAGGTGAACACCCATATAGAAAGGGAGGGGGAGGGGCTAGGAGGATATTTGCCCAGAAACCAGGAAAGGCTATAACAATCGAAATGTAAATAAGAAATACCAAAGTTAATAAAGATGGAGAAAGAAAATATGAAGAAATCTTCAATGCCTCTAACTTGTTTAGAATTGACAATAGTTCTATCACATATTATAAGAGAAATGCCTGTTTTTTTCTTAGTAAAATTGGTTTTTAGTACCTTTTTTCAAAGTTTAACCTAAGATTATGTGTCTCATTGATACTCATTGTTAAAGAGGTCTATATCTTGGTATAGAAACAAGAATTGTCCCATTTATTTTTATCCAATCCATTAGTCTGAATCATTTTATTGAGAATTCGAGGTCATTAATACTAGGATTTATTAATGGAAGATATATAATTATTCCTGCCATTTGTTGTTTGTGGTAGTTTCTTAGAACTCATGATTATTCTGAAATTGGTGACCTCTTCAATTTTGTCTTGAGTATGTTTATTCTATTCTGGATAAATATTCAATTTTTCTCTGAAGTAAGAATTAATGATCTTACATTTCCTAACAATTTTATTGTGAATACTTTTCATTTTTCCATCATTTTTAAGATATACTTTAGTCATATAAGGTCATCTGTACTGACAGTTGAGCACTTTAAAAATATGTTGTATATCTTTCCTTGTTTGTCTGACTTAAAATATTACAATTGAAAAATAACCAGTTATTACCATGGACCTGTGCTTATAAATGACCTGACTTGTGTTGCTTTTAATAATTTTTGCTTCTCCTATCATCTTAATAGCTTAACTTTAACATCGTCAGGAGATTTTTTTCCTGTTTATCTTTAGTCTTCATTGTCCAGGTGTACATAGATTGGTATTTTCCCTGAAGATTTTGAAATTTTCTTCTATTTTTCTGAAAATATTCTCTGTCTTTATTATGCATTTATGTGTCATCTGCCCATAATCCAAAGAGGGCATGTGTTTCTCAATTGTGTCCAAAGCATCCCTTGTTATATTTACAAATAATAAAATGTTTCTGATTGAACTTCATTATGTGACTCAATGCCTTTCATTTATGTTCCTTCATTGACTTTGAGCTTTGGGTTTTTGTTTTAATATAACTTGGTTTATTCTATGGTGACTCCTTTCACTGAGGCCTGTGCTTTTTGTAAAATTATAATTTTCATGTCCAGCATTATTGCAGTTTTTTATTTAACAATGTTAGCTTTATGAAATATTATTTATATTTTACATATTTTCTCATTCAATAAAGCTCTTTTTGACAGTATTGTTGTGAAGTCAACTGGTTTCTACTGAGTACCAACTGCTTGACTACTTCTATACTTACCACTTTGAGGGAGGATGCCAGGATTTTTGCTCTTAAGGAAGGCAGTCTTACAGAGAAAATATGCTTTGTATAATATGGATGCATCACTTGTTAATGCAAAAGTCTAAGAATTATGGCTTAGGTATCAAATAGAGATCTGGGAGAAACAGCATTCTGGGATAGAGCTAGGCATGGTACATCAATCCAGGAAGATGTTAGGAAAAAAACATGTTATCTGAGTACAGGTACTGAAAGTAGGTTAAAATACAGAACTTATCTCAAGTTTAGAATCTACTCAGATAAGAACCTAGCTAAATGGATAAGGTATCTGTAAATATATTTTGAGTCTGAGTCATATTTCTGGAAGCATAGAGTTGGTAAGAACTGGACCCTAACTTAGTAATTTCTTTATTTTATTCACATTATATCCAAATCGCAGCTCCCCTTCTCTTCTTCCCTGAGTTCCACCATTACAATTTCTTTGTCCCATTAGATCCTCCCTTTCTACTCACAAAAAGGGAAGTCCTTATTTGGTACCATTCCAGTCTGGATAATCTAGTCCCAGCAGAACTAAACACCTCTACTCCTACTGAGGACCAACCAGGCAGACCAGCTGACAGGGATGTAATGACAGGCAACACAGTCAGAGACAACACCCATTTCAATTGGTAGAAGACACATAAGTAGATGAAAGCTTCACATCTCCTAGAAAATGTAGAAATGCTATTTTCGATGGTTAAGTCCAGCGACAGAATGATAGGTTGATTAGTTGACTCAGGTTTTCTTTGGGTTCCTTGAGCCCCAGCTAATTTTAAGTTTTATCTTAAACTTCAAGAAGAACTCCTTCAGCACTACCTGATTTTTTTGGCTGGTCTATATATTTATTGTCATCCCACAGGGTGAAATGGCTATATGACAGTCATGTGAGTTTTCTGTCTGCAAACTTTGCAGATAATCATTAATACTTGGCAAAGGTTGGCTCTGCTGCTAATGGCCCTATGTCCAACCAACCAGTCACTGCTCAATCCCTTAGTCTCTGCTTCATTTTATCTTTGTAAATCAGGCGCAGGAAAAAACATTGGGGTTGAAATGTTTGTGGTGAATTGATGTTCTCTCCACTTTGAAGTCTGGCTAGCTAAACATGTCCATTCAGTCTTTAGATCTCTTAAGTTAGGGGATCAAGCTGGTCATCCACTAGACTCCCACCAACCACCCATATTGGCTCAGTTGATCTAAAGTGCTCAAACAATATCAATTCCTCCACTTCTCCTTACAAAGAACATCATCAATATCTTTCTTAACCTCAATAAGTCATTTCTCTCCATCCATCTCTAGTGACAGATTTTATTTCCTTCCCAGGTGATTCTCGGTTCTTCTTTTGGGCCTTCCTTGGGTTTGATTTTTTCATCTAATCTCTGGTTGCCCATAGATTTATTAATTGTTTCCATTGGGTGAATCATTTGTCTTCTTTTTTACAATATTTTCTTTGACATATTTTGCACATGAGGGACATATAGGTTGCTTCAGTTTCTGGCAATTATGAATATGGGTACTATGAAAAGAGTTGAGCAAGGTTTTCTTTAGTAATCTGGGGTATCTTTGAGGAATATTCCCAGTATTGCTATACCTGGATGTTGAGATAAACCCAATCCCAATTTTCTGAGAAAAATGTCAAAATGATTTCCAAAGTTGTTGCAGCAGGTTGCACAGTCTCTAACAAAGGAGGACTATTCCCCTAGTTCCACTTCCTCGACAGCTTGTACTGTCCCTTAGTTTTTGATCTTAGGCATTCTGTGGCTGTAAGATGGAATGTCAGAGTCATTATGATATGTGATTTTCTCCTATCTAAGGACACTGAACATTTCTTTCAGTGGATCTTGGCTATTCCTCAGTGAAGATTTTGAGGGACAACTCTGAATTCCTTGTCCTTTCAATAAGGTAGTGTGTGATAAAGAGCATTTCTGGGGGCAAGAATTGGTCTTGAGAGAAATTATAGTTGATTTTAAATATAACAAAGGCGTGTATCTGCCTCAATTCTAAATTACTTTGAGCAGTAGCTGGTTGTCCTGTTTGAGTTCCTTTAATAGCAAATGGTGCAGATTCTCCATTGTTTATCATCTCATCATAAAACAGTAGAAGATTAAGTCATGGATTAATTGCCAAGGCTTTTTGCTCTCTTGGAAAGGCTTGATTCTCAATTGTAAGGAAGAATGGAGGTTTGGAGCAATAACCTTTTATTGAACCATGAGAAAAGAGTCATACTCACTGCAGAAGGAAAAAAAAACTTTTACACATGAACTCATGCATAAACGCATTTACATCATATTCCTTATCAGACACTTATTTGTTTTCCCAACAAATGATCAATACATACTTCCAAAGGCATTCCTATACATATGTGTACGTAGCATAAGATGAGAGCCAGTGCAGAGAGAATTCACTCACTCATGTTAAAATTCTTGGAAAGTTCAGAAATTAAAGGCCCATGTTTAAACATATTAAAAGCAATATACTGAAAACCAGTAGCCAAGATGAAAGTAAATGGAGAGACACTTGAAACAATCCCCACTAAAATCAGGGACAAAATGAGACTACCCACTCTCTCCCTATTTATTCAATTTCAAAGTCTAGTCAGAACAATGAGACAACAAAAGGAAGTCAACGGGATACAGATTGGCAAGGAATAGTCAACATATCACTATTTGCAGAAGATATGATAGTATATTTAAGTGACCCAAAAATTCTAACAGAGAACTACAGGTGAAAAACAACTTCAGCAATGTGTCTGGATATAAATTTAACTCAAACAAATCAGTAACTCTCCTCTACTTGAGGATAAATACACTGAGAAAGATATTAGGGAAATGACATCCTTTACGATGGTCACAAATAATATAAAACAACACTTTTTGACTTTAAACAAGAAAATGAAAAATTTCTATTGCTAGAAGATCAAGACTCTGAAGAAATAAATCACAGAAGACCTCAGAAGTTGGAAAGATTTCCCATGCTCATGGATTGGCAGGACTAATATTGTAATAGAGCCCATCATTTCAAAAGCAATCTACAGATTCAATGCAATCCCCATTAAAATTCCAACCCAATTCTTCATAGAGTTAGAAAGAGCAATATGCAAGTTCATTTTCAACAACAAAAAAAACCCAGGATAGCAAAAACTATTCTCAACAATAAATGAACTTCTAGGGATTATACCATCATGGACCTCAATATGTATAAGAGAGCAATTGACATAAAAAGTATATGGTATTGGCATAGAGACAGGCAGGTAGATCAATGGAATAGAATTGAGGACACAGAAATGAACTCTCATACATATGGGTTATCTTTGATCTTTGACAAAAAAGCTAAATATATCCAGTGGAAATTTTTCAAAAATGATGCTATTTCAACTGAAGGTCAGCATGTCGAATAATGCAACTCAATCCATTCTTATTGCACTGTTCAAAGCTCAGGTTCTCAGGGAATGTAGGCCTCCACATAAAACAAAATACACTCAAACAAATAGACGAAGAGGAAGAGCCCCGAACACATGGATACTGGGCAAATTTTCTTGAACAAAATGGCTTATGCTCTAAGACCAAAAATCAAAAAATGGGACTTCATAAAAATTACAAATACTGTTTTAAGGCAATGGACACTGTTATTAGGACAAAGTGGAAATTAAAGATTGGGAAAAGTTCTTTAGTAACCCAGCCACAAAAGAATTCACATGGTGTACAGTCACTGAAAAGTGAATTTTAGACCAAAATTTCTGAATACCTAAGGAAAATTCACAGATCCTCTGACTCTCAGTAAGAAGGAAGACCAAAGTGGGAATGCTTTTAAGAAGTTAGAAGGAAGAACAAAATCCCATGGGAGTGAATGCTTGGAAAAAGAGTATATCTGGGACTAAGAAACAGGTCATTCAGAGATTCCTACATCTGGGGATCTAACCCATTTGCAGCTACCAAATGTAGTTACTATTTCTGATTCCAAAAATTATTTGTCTAGAGGAGGCAGATATGGGTGTTTATTGAAAGGATCTGGCAGAGATGTACTGGTACAAATGAGCATGCTTGCAGCTAAACATTGGACTGAGTATGGGAGGAGTAAATACTAAAGAGCTTGGAGAAGTCTGTATCCCTATAGGAAGAAAAATAATATCTACCAAGCAGACCTTCCCCCAGAGCTCCCAGGGACTCGACCACCAACTAATGAGTACACATGGAGGCATCCATGGCTCCAGCTATGTATGTAGCTGACTTTAGCATTGTCTGGTATCAAATGGAGGAGAAGCCCTTGGTCCTGTGAAGGCTCCTTTCACCAATGTAGGGAAATGTCTGGGCATTGGGTTGGGAGTGGGTTGGTAGGAGTGGGAGCAGCCTCAGAATCATGGAATGAGGAATGGATATGGGAGAGGTGGAAAAAGGATAGCATTTGAAATGTAAATACATAAAATATCCAAGGAAAATAAAGTTAAAAGAAGATTAAAACAAAACAACAACAAAAACAGACTGTTCCATCTCATGGTAAGGAAAAGCCTACCTGCTCTTTCTGCTCTATCTGTAGCTTTGTTTTGTCTCCATCTCTCACTTATGCTCTGTATAATTTTGAATTGCTCACCTGCCTCTTCATCTACTACCTTAGTTTCCAATTTTCTTTCTGCATTCTATCATTTGCTTTTGCCTTCTGCTTTCTGCCTAACCTTTATACCTCTTTTTGGAGAATATATCAAATTTTTCTCTTATTTTTTTTCATATTGTATATTTTATATTTACATTTCAAATGTAAACTCCTTTCCCAGTTTCCTGTCCACAAACTTTCCCATTTCCCTTACCCTTCTTCTATGAGGGTGTCCCCCCACCCAACCACCCACCTCTTCCTGCCTCCCTACCTTGAAACCCCCATACACTGAAGGGTCCAACCTTGGCAGGAACAAGGGTATCTCCTCCCACTGGTGCTCAACAAGGCCATAGTTTTCTACATATGCAGCTGGCACCTAGGGTCTCTCCATTGTACTCTTTGGATGGTGCTTTAGTCCCTGGGATCTCGGGTTGTTGGTATTGTTATTTTTATGGGGTTGCAAACCCCTTCAGCTCCTTCAGTCCTTCCCCAACTCATCCCTTTGTGTCCCCATGCTTAGTCTGATGGTGGGCTGTGAGTATCCACATATGCATTTGTCATGCTCTGGCAGAGTCTCTCCGGAGACGAATATATCAGACTCCGGTCACCTTGAACTTCTTGGCATCATCAATATTGTCTGGGTCTAATAACTGCATATGGGATGGATCACCAGGTGAGGAAGTCTCTGAATGGCCTTCCTTCAGGCTCTGATCAATTCTTTATCCCTGTATTTCCTTTATACAGGAGCAATTCTGGGTTAAAGTTTTGGAGATGGGTGAGTGGCCAAATGCTTCAACCAGGGGCCATGCTTAATTTCTGTATATGGTCCCTTCCAGTTTTCTCTTTTCTCTGTTAAGCATTTCAGCTAATGTCATTCCCCATTGTGTCCCAGGTGACTCTTGATTAACTTTTAGATATTTCTTCATGGTGTGGCTAATTTTTTGGAATATTTTGTTTCCACATTTAAGCAAAGTGATTCCTTCCTTTACAAATCCATCTTTCTTATTCGGAGAATATATTTTTCAGAAGTACAAATGAAATAT